>NC_084734.1:58694108-58721608 GCF_033978785.1 Entelurus aequoreus | reverse complement strand
TTAGAGCCAGTAAATATATGTACGCTTTAATATCTGATTAGTCAAGTAATCGTTAAGATAATTGTTGACTAATCGACTATCAAATTAATCGTTAGTTGCAGCCCTATTGAACACGGGATCAAACAATTTAGCAGCCTATCTATTCGACAGTTCGGAAGCGACTAAAGATGAACACACGAAGAACAGGAACAAGAAATGACATCATTGCAGTGTCAAAGTTCCCACGCTAAAAATTAAACGAAAAATAAAATAAAGACTGCTCATAAAACGGAACATACATACACATACTTGGAACAAAAATAAATTATTGGTGGAATTAAAACAAATTAACACATGGGTTGCATGTAGTATATACTATCAACCTGCCGGGGACCATCTCATTGCAAAGAAACAAGCCCAACTTGGCTCCCACTAATTTAGCGTCATGGTGAGTTGATTTTTTTCATGCACATATTTTGGCTGTATTTATCTGCCACATGTGGCAGGAAGGCTAGTCTGTGAAAAAAATGCCTACATTAAACCGGTCCCTGGGGCAAAAAAGATTCCCTCCATAGCTGTCTTTATAGCATCAAACAATGGCTGTCCCACAACTTTCTGCATTTAAATGAGGAGAAAAAAAGAGTAGAATGTTTTTAGCTCTGATGCACTGCATAGTTTGTGCACCCCCACCCTCGCTACTGCGGGGAAGAATCTGGGTGTGATATTTGACAGCAACCTTAAACTCGACAAATTAACTCAGTGGTCAGAGCAGGTTTTTTTTTTACAAAGGTAAAGCCATTTCCGCAGGTCAAGCTGATGCTGCCCAATAAACGTGTGATTATATTTTTCAAACTACTGTTAAATGGGCATCTACATCAACAATATGATTTGCCTGAGTGGCTGGACAGGATATGTTAAACATTGTGATTTGGATGTGAATCGATTTTTTCTGGCACCCCTATTTCATGCACTGTACATACAATCAGGTCTTGAATTTGAGGCAACAATTAGATGTATGTCTTTCTTTGCGTCTCGTCATGTCACAAAAACTGAATTTAAGTTCTTCATGGCAGGTGAGGATCTTTTCATGTTTGATTATATTTGACTTTCTGTAAAACATTTCAAATACTTAATTTATACTTACAGCGAAGCCCCAAATTATTCTTACCTCTGGGAAATGTCTTAATTCAGATGTATATAAAAGCCGAAAATTATTTTTTCTAGAAACATTATATTGACAACATGATTTTCTCTCTCTCTTGGCTCGCCTCTTTATTTCGTCCTGTCTTGTCCAAACTTTAAGCACCTCTTTTTATGCGCTGTTCTCCAAAATCCAGCGAGACCAGCACAGTGATAGCCACTCTGAATCTCCCCCTCTGCTCCTGTTGCAAGTCACCCACACATAGGGGCTTAGTCTGGGATTGACTTTTTTTTACTCATCCTCCTCTCCCCGAATTCACCATTTCCCACTTTTCACGGGGCGCCGCCCTAGTGGCGACCCATCAGCTTTGCTCTTCTGTCCTCCCAATCTTCCTACGATGTATATCTGCCCTTGAATGGGTCTGTGCTGAAAATGTAATTTTGATGTACCGTTTTAAGTGCAAGGATAATTCAATGCTATCCTATCTTATGATGACAAACACAAACAGGCATTGACAATCCAACCCAGTTCATTTAAGGATTGTTCAATCACAAGGTCGGCTCGACTTGTGCAGCCTCAATTCAGGTTTCTTCCATGATTATATAAATTGATCAGAAAATGTGCAAATTAGGCGTTTTATACTTAATAAACTGTTGGATACAATTGGAATCATACAGAACATACATTTACAACACAGTTTAATGGACACAAATATTGGTTATTCGTGTTATTGTTTATTTTTAATAATGTGCCTCAACTGACCGCATTGATATTAAACAGTCACATAACGAGAAAAATGTCAACATAAGCAATTTGATAAAAAACAGAAGACAATTTAAAGAACAAACATTTCAATATTTACACTAAGCAAGCAGTCGGAGAGCAGCATTTGTCATGAACCATTTCACAAAATAAACAATAATATAACAAACTTAGCAGTTCTTGAAAGCTAACATTTATACAATTATCATTCCTCTACGACTAACACTCACTGAACAAACATAGTTATTTACTATAAGAGTAAATAACTTTCATACCAAAATCATCATGTACACTTGGCACAAAAAATATGATTCATTTAATATATTTTTTTCCCTG
The DNA here is from genome assembly GCF_033978785.1 of Entelurus aequoreus. Taxonomy (NCBI): domain Eukaryota; kingdom Metazoa; phylum Chordata; class Actinopteri; order Syngnathiformes; family Syngnathidae; genus Entelurus; species Entelurus aequoreus. Next base: position 58,719,390 of record NC_084734.1, on the reverse strand, counting down.
CTACCGTACTTTTAAATCATCAAATATTAGAAATGTCAATAAGGTCCTCTGAAAATACTTGATAGTGTGTGTTTGTTTTCACATATGCTGTTTCTGGGATAAAGCAGTAGCCGAATGTTATTTGCGAGTTTGTCCTGAAACGTAAGCACAGAAGGGTCGGTGCCCAGACAGTAACCTCTGCTTCTTCATATCTTCTTATTACTGTACTGTACTCTGCTGTCCTTCTAAAGTCCACCACTAAATCATAGCTCTCAGTCTTCAAAGGAGTCTTGACTTACATGTCCTCTTGGCAAAACTCATTTTAAGTTGGCTCAGCAAAGTGCTGCTGACACTTTGACTTTTGGCTCTTGGACATATGCTGTTATTTCTGTTTTTCCAATATGATATATTACATGACAACAAATACGATGTTCTCATAGACTTTGTTGTTGTTCTTGTAATGTTCATTGACTACATTGAATATTTCTACATGATAATCAGCATAAAGTGGTAGGCCGACCTTGTTTTCTGTTAGTAATCTGTTCTTATTAGCAATTTTTCTCGTAAAAAATGAAAAGAATAGGAATAATACACTCCAGACTATTACAAAATATAAGCAAAAAACACATTTTATATCGAATGTTTGTTTTATATGCAAAATATGATTTGAAATGTCATGAATCGTTTCGGTCATTGAATTTATTTTTCATGAATGGTAATTGAAAAACACAAAAACAATTTGATTCTCTTTGTAGAGAATAACAAAAAAGCAGGCATAGCCGCTCAACAATGTGCCAGCATGAAAAAAAGGACACAGAGAAATATCAGGCATGTATCGAGAAACTAACAAGAAGCAATCAGAATCAGTTCAATGTCGACTGAATCTAATGTCATGATGACGCTTGGCAAACTATGTCTCCTGATTGTTAATCAGGGCCAAGAGTGTGGATCAGCGCTCAATTGGAAGTGGAGCAAAAATAAACAGAAAACAGGAAACAAATATTCAAAAAGTCCCACCTTTCATTTAATTTTTTTGAATGTCAAATTCAAATTCAAATGAGCTACACATTTTTTGTTTTTCAGTTTCCATTCATCGAACAAAAACATAATGACTAAAACATACACTGACACAATAATAACAATAGAGTATATGTAAGTGTATATGTATTCATAATAGTGTATACGTAAGTGTATATGTATTCATAACAGTGTATATGTATATGTAAGTATATATGTATTCACAATAGAGTATATGTAAGTGTATATGTATTCATCATAGTGTATATGTAAGTGTATATGTATTCATAATAGAGTATATGTAAGTGTATATGTATTCATAATAGTGTATATGTAAGTGTATATGTATTCATAACAGTGTATATGTATATGTAAGTGTATATGTATTCATAAAAAGTTCAAGTACCAATGATTGTCACACACACACTAGGTGTGGCGAGATTATCCTCTGCATTTGACCCATCACCCTCACCCCCTGGGAGGTGATGGGAGCAGTGAGCAGCAGCGGTGGCCATGCCCAGGAATCATTTTGATGATTTAACCCCCAAATTCCAACCCTTGATGCTGAGTGCCAAGCAGGGAGGTAATGGGTCCCATTTTTATAGTCTTTGATATAACAGTGTATATGTATATGTAAGTGTATATGTATTCATAATAGAGGATATGTAAGTCTATATGTATTCATATGTAAGTGTATATGTATTCATAATCGTGTGTATGTACTGTAAGTGTATATGTATTTAAAATAGTGTGTATGTAAGTGTATCAGTATTCATAATAGTGTATATGTATATGTATATGTAAGTGTATCTGTATTCATAATAGTGTATATGTAAGTTTATATATATTCATAATAGTGTATATGTATATGTAAGTGTATATGTATTCATAATAGTGTATATGTAAGTGTATATGTATTCATAATAGTGTATATGTAAGTGTATATGTATTCATAATAGTGTATATGTAAGTGTATATGTATTCATAATAGTGTATATGTAAGTTTATATATATTCATAATATTGTATATGTATATGTAAGTGTATATGTATTCATAATAGTGTATATGTAAGTGTATATGTATTCATAATAGTGTATATGTAAGTGTATATGTATTCATAATAGTGTATATGTAAGTGTATATGTATTCATAATGGGTGTTTACTGAATGTTCCCATCAGACACATGCACCCTTAAAAAAGATGTGCACTTTGTTTTTTAGCTGCAGAATGTTCTTGTTTAGCTGTTAATTGTTTTTCACCCTTCCCTGCAAAGCTTGGAGAAATGGCCTGACACAAACCTTTTCTTCGTGTGCTGCAAGTCATTTAGGCTTTTCCCCCACAGAAGATTAAAAAGTGACTTCTTGGAGGCTAGGATGAAAATACATCATGCGAATTAAAGCAGCAGCTGGAGAATATAGGAGAAATCAATCCTCTGATGCTCTCACTCATGCCAGAAGGTAATATATGACCTGCAGCATAACTAAATAACAAATAAATAAATACACACAAATAGATAAATAACAAATGATAAATAAATAATTCTAAATAAATAAATACATATGTTTCTCCTCGAGGATTATTAAAATATTTCTGATTCTGAAATAACAAACAAATAATTATTTTGCATAAACTGTACATAAAGACAAAAGCGGCTTGAAGATGGTCTATAAAACATCATTTGTGCTGCTCTGTTTTAAATAACAATAAATAATAATGGATTCAATTTTATATCACACTTTTCTATTATTAGATACTCAAAGCGCTCACAGAGAAGTGGGAACCCATCATTCATTCACACCTGGTGGTGGTAAGCTACATTTGTAGCCACAGCTGCCGTGGGTTAGACTGACGGAAGCGAGTCTACCAGTTTGCGCCTACGGCCCCTCCGACCACCACCTATCATTCACTCATCATTCATTCACCAGTGTGAGCGGCACCGGGGGCAATGGGGAAGTGTCCTGCCCAAGGACACAACGGCAGCGATTTGGATGTCAAGAGGCGGGGAGCGAACCTGCAACCCTCAGGTTTCTGGCACGGCCGCTCTACCCACTACGCCATACCGCGTAGAAAACTATCATAATATGACCCCTTTAAAAGAATAAATACATAAAAAGAAAGGAATCAGACAGACATCACACAGCTTGTATATTGTTTTAAAAGCCAAGGAATGAAAATGTGTGTTAAGACGTTATTTAAATGTCACCAAGAGGGAGACGTCTGAATCGCAAGAGGGAGATTGTTCCAAAGCTTTGAAGCAGCCACAGAGAAAGCGCCATCCACTATGGATTTTCATCAAGTTTTAGGAGTGTATATTTTTTAGAGGTTAGAAATACAAAAAGGTGCTGCTCCATTAAGAGATTTAATAACAAACAATAACATTTTACAATGAATTCTAAAATGAAGTGGGAGCCAGGGAAGGGATGCTAAAATCAAGGTAATGTGGTCATGTTTTTTTGTGTCAATTAAGAGGTGAGCAGCAGTATTTTTGACTAACTGCAGAAGTGCAACATAAAGTAAATTGCAGTAATCTAAACATGATGAAATAAGAGCATGGCATACCTACTGAAAGTCATTAAAAGACAAAAAAGATTAGATTTTTGCTCAAGATCTAAAATGATAAAAACGAGATCAAACAACAGAGTTAATATGTTGTTCACTTTTAAAGTCAGTGTCAAACTTAAAACCAATATTTGTGACTGTGGGCTTAAAGGTGACCTACTATGTCCTATGCAAACTTTTCTTACCTGATTGTACCTGCTTTTGAGTATTTAGGAACTGATTGATTGATTGATTGAGACTTTTATTAGTAGGTTGCACAGTGAAGTACATATTCCGTACAATTGACCACTAAATGGTAACACCCGAAAGAGTTTTTCAACTTGTTTAAGTCGAGGTCCACTTAAATTGATTCATGATACAGATATATACTATCATATATACTATCATCATAATACAGTCATCACACAAGATAATCACATTGAATTAGTTACATTATTTACAATCAGGGGTGTGGAGGGGGGGTAGGATATGGACAGCAAGTAGTGGACATAGAGAGAGAGAGAGAGAGAGAGAGAGAGAGAGAGAGAGAGAGAGAGAGAGAGAGAGAGAGAGAGAGAGAGAGAGAGAGAGAGAGATCAGAAGGCATAAGAAAAAGTATCTGCATTTGATTGTTTATATTTGATTATTAGCAATTGATTATTAGCAATCCGGGGAGGGTGTTAGTTTAGGGTTGTAGCTGCCTGGAGGTGAACTTTTATTGCGGTTTTGAAGGAGGATAGAGATGCCCTTTCTTTTATACCTGTTGGGAGCGCATTCCACATTGATGTGGCATAGAAAGACAATGAGTTAAGACCTTTGTTAGTTCGGAATCTGGGTTTAAAGTGGTTAGTGGCGCTCCAACTGGTGTTGTGGTTATGGCGGTCATTTACGTTAAGGAAATAGTTTGACATGTACTTCGGTATCAGGGAGGTGTAGTGGATTTTATAGACTAGGCTCAGTGCAAGTTGTTTAACTCTGTCCTCCACCTTGAGCCAGCCCACTTTAGAGAAGTGGGTAGGAGTGAGGTGGGATCTGGGGTGGAGGTCTAGAAGTAACCTGTAACTCCATAAGTGCAGAACATTTTTGGAGCCGTTGCAGAGATGTTTATAAAATAATCTTGCCTTACTTCATACTTCCTCCAAACGAGGCATTTAGAATTTTCTCTGTCTTGTGACATTTTTCTAACATGTGACGTCAGCGGATATCTCCATATATGGTGGAAATTTACCCGAAGATATTTGCGCAAATCCGCCATTGTAGTCTGACACTGTAGTCAAAAACCTCTTTCTTTTTCTCTATCCTCTTGTTGTGGGGCAGACTGTCTCGTACATGCACATGCATCCTCCGCTGTTGCCAGTTTGTAATACAAAGTAGTGTGTAGATCAGGGGTCGGGAACCTTTTTGGCTGAGAGAGCCATGAAAGCCAAATATTTTAAAATGTATTTTCGTGAGAGCCATATGTTTTAACACTGAATACAACTAAATGTGTGCATTTTTAAGTAAGACCAACATTTTATAGAGTATAATAAGTCTCTTATTCTTTTTAAAAACATTGCTATTCTAAAGCTAGCTAATAATAAATAAAATACTTCTTACCATTAAAATGCATGAGAATGTTTTATATTTTGAACGTTATTTTTAACACTGTGATTACCAGCGGAGTTCATTACTTATCGTGTTAAGCAATGTCAGCTAAGATTTATCTGAGAGCCAGATGCAGTCATCAAAAGAGCCACATATGGCTCGAGAGCCATAGGTTTCCTACCCCTGGTATAGATCTAACTTACATCTGTCAGTAGACTCCATATGAAAGCACTAAAAAGCAGCATGGAAATATGCTGTCAAAGTGGAGGCACGTAAATAAGACCATCCACACAATGGCGCATCCTGAAGAAACGATAAAAAAAGCGTCTTGAACATGATCTATAAAACATAATCTGTGCAAAATTTTGACAAAATAACCAGCATTACATGTTATGAAGAAGTAAAAGTGTTTTAAGAATCATAATATGACCCCTTTTAAATAAGAAATCGAAGTACACCACAGGACAAGCAGAGGCAGATTTCTCAAGTTTGATTGAAAAAGGTTCGTTGGTGGACACCGGCGGTGAGGGATGCCGTCAAGCTGAAGAAGGAGTCCTATCGGGTTCTTTTGGCTCATAGGACTCCTGAGGCAGCGGACAGGTACCGACAGGCCAAGCGGTGTGCGGCTTCGGCGGTCGCGGAGGCAAAAACTTGGACATGGGAGGAGTTCGGGGAAGCCATGGAAAATGACTTCCGGATGGCTTCGAAGCGATTCTGGACCACCATCCGCCGCCTCAGGAAGGGGAAGCAGTGCACTGTCAACACCGTGTATGGTGAGGATGGTGATCTGCTGACCTCGACTGCGGATGTTGTGGATCGGTGGAGGGAATACTTCGAAGACCTCCTCAATCCCACCAACACGTCTTCCTATGAGGAAGTAGTGCCTGGGGAATCCTATTTCTGGGGCTGAGGTTGCTGAGGTAGTTAAAAAGCTCCTCGGTGGCAAGGCCCCGGGGGTGGATGAGATCCGCCCAGCGTTCCTTAAGGCTCTGGATGCTGTGGGGCTGTCTTGGTTGACAAGACTCTGCAGCATCGCGTGGACATCGGGGGCGGTACCTCTGGATTGGCAGACCGGGGTGGTGGTTCCTCTCTTTAAGAAGGGGAACCGGAGGGTGTGTTCTAACTATCGTGGGATCACACTCCTCAGCCTTCCCGGTAAGGTCTATTCAGGTGTGCTGGAGAGGAGGCTACGCCGGATAGTCGAACCTCGGATTCAGGAGGAACAGTGTGGTTTTCGTCCTGGTCGTGGAACTGTGGACCAGCTCTATACTCTCGGCAGGGTCCTTGAGGGTGCATGGGAGTTTGCCCAACCAGTCTACATGTGTTTTGTGGACTTGGAGAAGGCATTCGACCGTGTCCCTCGGGAAGTCCTGTGGGGAGTGCTCAGAGAGTATGGGGTATCGGACTGTCTGATTGTGGTGGTCCGCTCCCTGTATGATCAGTGCCAGAGTTTGGTCCGCATTGCCGGCAGTAAGTCGGACAGGTTTCCAGTGAGAGTTGGACTCCGCCAAGGCTGCCCTTTGTCACCGATTCTGTTCATAACTTTTATGGACATAATTTCTAGGCGCAGTCAAGGCGTTGAGGGGATCTGGTTTGGTGGCTGCAGGATTAAGTCTCTGCTTTTTGCAGATGATGTGGTCCTGATGGCTTCATCTGGCCAGGATCTTGAGCTCTCGCTGGATCGGTTCGCAGCTGAGTGTGAAGCGACTGGGATGAGAATCAGCACCTCCAAGTCCGAATCCATGGTTCTCGCCCGGAAAAGGGTGGAGTGCCATCTCCGGGTTGCGGAGGAGACCCTTCCCCAAGTGGAGGAGTTCAAGTACCTCGGAGTCTTGTTCACGAGTGAGGGAAGAGTGGATCGTGAGATCGACAGGCGGATCGGTGCGGCGTCTTCAGTAATGCGGACGCTGTATCGATCCGTTGTGGTGAAGAAGGAGCTGAGCCGGAAGGCAAAGCTCTCAATTTACCGGTCGATCTACGTTCCCATCCTCACCTATGGTCATGAGCTTTGGGTTATGACCGAAAGGACAAGATCACGGGTACAAGCGGCCGAAATGAGTTTCCTCCGCCGGGTGGCGGGGCTCTCCCTTAGAGATAGGGTGAGAAGCTCTGCCATCCGGGGGGAGCTCAAAGTAAAGCCGCTGCTCCTCCACATCGAGAGGAGCCAGATGAGGTGGTTCGGGCATCTGGTCAGGATGCCACCCGAACGCCTCCCTAGGGAGGTGTTTAGGGCACGTCCGACCAGTAGGAGGCCACGGGGAAGACCCAGGACACGTTGGGAAGACTATGTCTCCCGGCTGGCCTGGGAACGCCTCTGGATCCCCCGGGAGGAGCTGGACGAAGTGGCTGGGGAGAGGGAAGTCTGGGCTTCCCTGCTTAAGCTGCTGCCCCCGCGACCCGACCTCGGATAAGCGGAAGAAGATGGATGGATGGATGGATGATTGAAAAAAATCTGTTTGGCAGATATGACCTGAACCAATTTAGGGTTGTGCCTCTTAAAGCCCCACATTGTTCCAAGTGACTGATCTACTGTGTCCAATGCAGCAGTTAAAATAATCAAAATGGCAGAATCGCTAGAGTGAGCGGATATTACAAGATTGTTAAAAACCCTTAAAAGTGCTGATTCAGTGCTATGAAATGCTGTAAAACCAGACTGAAAAACACCAAGAATACAATGCAAGTCAAGGAAAAACTCAATTGTAAAAGCACAGCTTCCTCTAAATTTTTTAAACTAAAAGGAATCCTCAGAATGAATTTAACATTTGATAAAACAGAAAGATCTACATTTGTTTTTAGTAGTGACGTGAATTATACTGTATGTATATAGCACTTTTCTCTAGAGACTCAAAGCGCTTTACATAGTGTAACCCAAACCCGGTGTGGGTGGCACATGGAGCAGGTGGGCAGAGGTTCTGCAACAGCTTGCTTGAAATATATATTTTAATACATATTTGGGACAGTTCCTGAAACAAGATGACCGTTAATGATTTATTTGACGAGGGGAACAATGATATCCCAGACAACTTTGTTGAGTGAGGACTGACACAAATGTGCGGCGTAAAGTCCAAGCACTCATGCTTCGGAATTCAAGCCAACTTCTGGGAACAACCCAGACATCGAAAAAAGTATTATTAGACAATGATTAAGTGACGAAGCGGACCACAGATATCGTGTTTTTTTATCATATAATTTATTTTTCTACATTTAAAACATTTCCGTGTGGTCTACATAAGATGTAATGGTGATGTTGGTCAAAATTTCAAATACATTATATTTTACAGACCTTCTTAAAGCTGCTTTCTGACCGTCTCTTCAGGATGTTTTGTGGGCGGTCTTATTTACGTGCCTCCACTTTGACAGTGTCTCCTCCCCGTCAGCCATGTTATAGTTTTTAGCACTTCCATATGGAGTCTAGTGATAGATATACATTAGAACTATACGCTACTTTGTAGTAGAAATGGCAACACCAGAAGGTGCACGTGCATGTGCGAGACAGTCTGCCCCACAACAAGAGGATAGAGATAATGAAGGAACTTATTGACTACAGCGTTTGACTACAATGGTGGACTTGCGCAAGGATCTCCGGGTAAAACTCCACCATATATAGACATTTTCGCTGTTGTCACCAAAGGGAAAAACTTCTTAAATTGGGCAAATTCCAAACGGCTCGTTTGGAGGAAGTATGAAGGAAGTCAAGATTGTTTTATAAATATGTCCGCCATGCCTTCATGGTTTGATTTCACATTTTGAAGACTTATGCAGATCTAAAATACACAAAAACAGGTACCAATAGGTAAGAAAAGTTTTAAATGATCAAATAGTTTTTGTTGTTCATTTAGCTTGTTTGTCTTCATGTATATTCAGAATATATGCTGATTATTAGAACGCACAAAACTGAGAGAAGGATGTACAAATATAATAATTTCGCACTTGCAAAGTGATTTATCAAAACTGAAACTCTTTTTATGTCTGTATTTAGCACATCTAGTCACAAAATGGCTTTGCCGCAGTCAGAAGGGGGCAATTACTGTACCGACCAACAAAAGAAAGAGAATCATCTGTGATGGTGTCAATAATCTATCTATTTCAGTCGGAAATATAAATATTGGACATATAATCAGTCCAGCAATTATTGATCAGAACATTTCTAGTAATTGGAGTTATTTGAGCGGGCTTGTAATTCAAAAAACTCAAATCAACTCAACCCATTGAAGTGAATTAAAATAAATGTATATGTGCTTGGCTCTCCCAAAATAGCACACATTTAACAAGGAACATGCCTAACTTGAAAAATAACTTTCAGATAAGAAATATTTTTTGGAAAAAAAAAATTTGAACGTATTAAAAACAACTACAGTAGTTATATGAAATAATGTAAATTTACCTTGAAGAGCAGACTTTTGTAGGTGTTTCCTACAGGCTGCTTCGCCGTTGTATAACAACAGGAACAAATACATTGTTGTTTATGTTGCACGCAGCCGCCTTTGACGGACCAGAGAGGTCAGAGTTTAGAATAAGTGATATGGATTTCTGTGTCCCAAAAGTAATGTTTGACTGTCCAGTTTGTTAAGTGATGACGGAACAGAACAAATTAAAACATGTCAAATAGCTTCCGCAGCTTATCAATATTTTAATGGATGAATATTCATCACCTGGACGTTTGTGGCTGCAGCTTGTGTGATGCAGACTGACAATAATGTGCAGGACATATTTTTTGTGGGGTTTTTCTCTGATTTGGTTGTCCACTGCTTCTCTCGTTTTTTGTTTTGATAGTTGAAGGACAGGATCTCGCTCTGGTACCACTGGTGGCGGGGAGGCTTGTAACTCAAATTATGCTAGCAAGTTGAGGTTACACTGGACTTTGTGCTCATTTACGTTCACCTTTATGCTTAAAACTTGTTATTAATTATATTTTTTATTACTGTACACTCACTTTTTTTTGTCTGCATCTTGGAGTCCAAACACTATTTGGCTCAGGCTGAAGTCAACGTGTGCAATACATACCAACTGCTGAATTTGAGAAAGCAATACAGGCTTTTATTACATCAAGGCTTGACTTTTGAAATTCACATTATATCGGCCTTGACCAGTCTTCCTTTCGCTGCCTTCTGGGGGATGCAGAATGCAGCAGCTTGCCTGTTGACAGCAACCGAACGCTGGGAGCACATAACCCTTGTTCTCTCAGCTCTCCATTGGCTTTAAACCATTGATTTTAAAATTGTTTTTTAAATTGGTTGGCTCTTGCTTTTTAAATGTTTACATACCTGTCTGACCTCCCGCAGCCTCACTCTTCGAACAGAGCAGATCTGCAAACAAAGTGCGCCAGTCTGTCCATTGCTCCAGTCTCAGCACAAGTAGGGACAGAGCCTTTTCTCGAGCTGCTCCCAAATTATGGAACAATCTCCTTCTGCGCATTAGAGCTGCAAAAACACATGAGCAATTTAAAACCTAACTAAAAACCCATCTCCAGTATTTTTACCAGCATTCTGCAAATAGCACCTTAGTTTTATCTTGTTTTACCTCAACCGATTTGCTGTTATTGTATACTTTATAATGTATAATTCACGGATCTCTTGCTTGTATTGCTTTTATTGTCTATTGTCCTGTGCAACACTTTGATCAACCAAGGTTGTTTTAATGTGCTATACAAATAAAGTTTGATTGGACTTGACTTGTGCCGAGTAGAAAACATTTTTAAATTTTGACTGGTTTCCCGTTTGTCACACAGAATCTATCAATGTTGTGTAAGTAAACCCCCACTCTTTTTTGTATTGAACCCTGGTCTTCTCAAAGTTGCTGTGATGCAGTCTCTTGGTTTACCGTAACGACACGTTTATTAGTAGAAAGAACACAACCTCTAGTTTCACAAGCCATTGGATTTATTTTAGTTTAAGACTTATGAAATGATTAACTGTTTCAGACATGCTTGATTACATTAAGGAACTTCACACATTAGCACAATCCAACATGTCAGTCTGTAAATCCTGTAATAAGCGACAGCTTGTGTGTCAAAGGTTTTGAACATGCGGCCCGTGACATTCCTGAGAATATTGTTATTAGTCCAGGCCTGTGAGCATGAACTGATTAAGCCTTCTCAGATGAGAGGCCAAACTACTTTCTAAAACAAACTGATCAGTCCAGTTGCGATCCATTCAGTGCAGAATGTGGTTTCTAGGGACAGCCGTCCTTCTTTGTCATTATCTGATGATTAGTGACATAAACGGTAACAATAAGTAGACTACTGAAAAACTTTGTGCTTTACTTGTTTTTGCTATGACAAATGTAAAAAATTGTAATTATTGTGTTTCTGAAAATTTAATCAAGGTTGAATTGGTTGTAAGCTTGCAAACCAAACTGTGTCCCAAGTAGTGGTTCTGTATTCATGCTGGTTTTTAATACCTCCTTATGTTGTTGCCTATTCTGCCAAAGTCAACAGTGACCACACTGACCTCCATCTCCCCAGGCCTCCAACATCCACGCACAAGAGTCCTGCCTTCCCAGGACAGACAACTGTGTTGCCAACACCTGCAAAGGCAGCTGGCTGTCCAAGATGCCATCTGCCAGATACTGCACACAATCAACTGTTGATCAAGTACCGCCTTAACCTAAGGGGGGGCCCGGTGGCTGAGGGAGTTTTGGGGCCCCTACCAAACCTTAGCAACCCCCCCATTTTCCCTATGGCATTATACTTGTGTCTTAATTTTGAGGTTGCAAATGCAGATTTTGAAGACAGAAACATTTGTTTTTAGGAAACAGAAAAAGTTTGAAAATAAATTAAACTCAAGCGAAACATAAACATGTTTTAGCTTTTATAAATGTTTTTTGTACACAATAAAAATGTTCACATGTTTGCTATTATATATTTTAACACTCAAAAATGACTGCTTTCTGCAGTCAGACCAATGCGCTTTCTCGCGACCCATCTCTTCCACACTCTCAACACTTTCAGATTTCTGCTGTTCGCTCGCGCACGTTTTGACACAGCTTTATTTTTGTGTCAAACAGGGAACCAATCAGAGAACTGGACAAATGTAAGCTCGGATTGGCCGCTTGGTCTCAATTTAGCATTAGTTTGTGCCCCAATTCGGCGGAAGCATCCTTCCAAGGACCCAGCCCATGTGGTCGAGGATGTGTGGGTCAATGAAAGAATCCTCCAGCTGCAGCAAAGTAGAGAAAAGAACAGAAAGAAACCTAACAAAATATTAAACTATGAACTATTTGTTTTCGATTTATCGTGTGTCAGCGAAATTTTCTCCTGCTCAGAGAGAAATTTTGTGTTTTTAAACTTAGTAAACTACTTTATACTCTAGCTAACCCAGTTTGTAGAGCACTCTGGTCAATTGTTTTTATTTTTTATTTGCTTTAATTATGCAGTAAATTTTAGCAATAAGAAGTTTTTAGGATGCATGCATGCTATATATTACATTTTGAATGTATTATTTATGCATTGATTCATTTGTATTAACTAAAGAACCGTGATTCTCTTTATAAAGCAAGGAAAAGCATTATAAAGTTATTGTTATTCAATATAGTTGTTGATAATTAAGGGCCACACTTGTTTTGTTTTCTTCGTGGAATGAGCGGACATTGGCACTGGTAACTCACAAAGAGGACTAGCTCAACACTATGGGTGTTAGCCTTCAAGGTTTCTCAGAACGACAAGATGCCATGATGGAGCGCCTCAACACCCGGACCTGGGGCCACCCCCGTTGCCAGCTGACTCCGCCAGCCCAAGTCCCTACTGCCATCTGCCCAGACCTAACCCGACCTGAGAGATTTGCTTGCGTGATAGACAATGTACAATAATTCCTCACACAATGTGAAATAAACTTCGAGCTGCAAGTTGTCGCTTTTACCATTGAGCGAGCTAAAGTTGCATTTGCTATTTTTCACCTCTCTGGTCATGTTGGAGTCTGGGCCACGAAGGAATAGAAGAGTTATGCTGACACAAGTTCCTCATTCACTGCCTTCTCCAAAGCATTAACCCAAATAGTCCAGCAGAATCCTCCCGTAAGAGGCGGCTTGTTTTCTCTTCAAACTGTGTCAAGGACAACCCTGAGTCTCCGACTTTGCCATTGAATTGCGCACGGTAGCCGCTGACAGCGACTGGAACCCATCTGCCCTCTAGGATGCTCTTTACCTCGGACTAGCGAAGCACATAAAAGGTACAAATGGTTGCTATGGAGCTTCCCCATGACCTTGACGACCTCATTGAGCTGGCAATTCGGATCGAAAAATGGCTATGGGACCAGGAAGACGAGGTAAATGTTAAGCGAGGACGCCCCGTCATGCTTTGCCGCTCCGCCACGCCGATCGACACTACTTTTCCACCCCCCCGCCTAGACACCTGTTTGTTGTTCCCAAACTCCGCTCTGACTTACTGTGCTGGGCTCATGCCTCTAACTTCAAGGTGACAGGCGTCACCTTGAAGTTAATCACTCCATCTTCCTGCTTGCCCAACATTTTTGGTGGCCTACCCTCTGAGCAGACACAAAGATGTTTGTTGCTGCCTGCCCAGTCTGCGCTCGGAACAAGGCCTCCCATGAGGCTCCTTAGGGGCTACTCCACCCACTGCCCATCCCTTCCTGACCTTGGACCGACATCGCTTTGGACTTTTTCACCGGTCTGCCATCTTCTAATGGCAAGACTACAATTCTCACAATTGTTGACCAAGTCTCGAAGATGGCACACTTTGTGGCATTCCCCAAGTTGCCGTCAGCATTGGAGACGGCCCAGCTATTGGTGTGACATGTTTTTCAGCTCATTGGTATCCCCACAGCCATGGTGCCTGACAGAGGTCCCCAGTTTTCCTCTGCCCTGGGCGCTCCTCCTTGTTTGTCTTCTGGCAACCATCACCAGAGCAATGGCCAAACAGAGCGAACTAACCAGGACCTGAAGGCGGCTATCCGATGTGTTTGTCATCTTCAGCCGACAACTTGGTCAGTCAACCTACCATAGATTGACTATTCTCACAATTCCCTAGTCTGTTCTGCGACTGGCTTATCACCCTTCCATGCAGCCTATGGAATCCAGCCCTCGGCATTACCCTCATTGGAATCAGACATCGCTGGCAGACCTAGGTATCAGCTCACCTGGCCTGCACTTCTGCAGTTAGTCCATAGATAGATAGATAGATAGATGGATAGATAGATAGATAGATAGATAGATAGATAGATAGATAGATAGATAGATAGATAGATAGATAGATAGATAGATAGATAGATAGATAGATAGATAGATAGATAGATAGATAGATAGATAGATAGATAGATAGATAGATAGATAGATAGATAGATAGATAGATAGATAGATAGATAGATAGATAGATAGATAGATAGATAGACAGATACTTTATTGATCCCAAAGGAACTTCAAGGCATCCAGCAGCAGTATACAAGACATAATAATTAAATTACAAATTTGACCTGTGCAATTTAATGTGTAAATGGAAAGAATGGTACACAACCTACAAAATATATGTGCAATTTTTTGCACAGACTGGCGTCTACCCCTTTTCTAGATTGCCCAATTGTTTTTTTGTCTCTTGTCTAGTTTTGGCCTTTTGCTACTTTTGTTATTTTTCTTGTCCCTATTGTGTGTAAACTCCCACTGCTACCATCGCCTTCAGTTTTTCCCTGTTTTTGCCTACCTTAAGAATAAATAGGTCGCAAAACTGTTATCTGGCTTCTCTCTCTGCATTTTTGGACCCACGCACTGACGAATGCTTACACTTGCATTGATTCAGCCTGTTGGAGTTGTTCAAATGGCAAAAAGGATAACAATTTCTTCAGTGTTCCTTAAGAGGTAATCAAGAAAGTTAAAAGAGTGCAGGTTGTTACGAAGCGACAACGAGAAACAAGCGAGTTTGCAGTGATCTCTTTGTTAAAGACTTGTTTGATATACTCTTAACGTTTAGTATTTCCCATTTAAGTATTATATTATTTGTATTTTATCTTCTTTCTGAGTTCTTAAAACGCATTTTAGCTACGAGATTTTGTTAACCACCAACTCGGCGAGTCAAAATATAAGAAAGCAAGTATGAGTTAAACCTAAGAGTTAAGCTTTTACTAAATTAATGAAGCGTTCAACACATTCACAATGTTGAGATATATAGTTATACTTTGTAAAGACAGGGAAAAACACATGCTCGTAACGGCACATGCAACAACAACAACAAGGCAACAACATGGCTTTGATTGATTGATTGAAACTTTTATTAGTAGATTGCACTGTACAGTACATATTCTGTACAATTGACCACTAAATGGTAACACCCAAATACGTTTTTCAACTTGTTTAAGTCGTGGTCCACATTAATCAATTTATGGTAGCTACACACAAAGAAGTTGTAGACTTCCATGCTTTTCGAAGTTTTTATTTTTTTTGTTGTGTAGAATGATGTATGGAGCACAATATAATTCGACATGTCTGGGAACATGACCGACGGATAATCGTTGATATCACTCGACAATTTGTTTTGATAACGTATAGGGATAGATTCTATTGCATAGTTAGATTGTTTTTGCTTTTATCTGCTAATTTTGAAAAGATATCAGCACAAATTGTTTTATTAATTTTTTTGTAGGTTAAAGTGTTTATATATTTTCTCCTGAGTTGCTGATCAGTTTGAATGTATTATTGTTTATTGAATGTGTTAATTTTTATTTTTCAGTTTGTTTTTTTAATTTCATGCAAATTGTTGCACTTTAAATATTTTATATTACTGACATGACAATGTTAATGAAGTTATTTTTTGTAAGTTGATCAATATTGCTTTCTTTTTGTTTTACTTCATGTTACTATAAGGACACAATGTTATGCAGAGGTTTGTGAATTTATTAACGTATTATTTTACAAACAAAGAATACTATTTATAGTTCCGGTGGAGAGAGGGGGGGTCAGCATGTTTTTTTTTCTTAGACGAGCATACCAGAAAATAACTGAGAAGCACTGCACTATGTTAAACAAGGTGCTGCGGTGAATGTGTTGATACATTTTCTGTTAACTGTCAGGCTTATCATGGTTTGTAAGTTATGAATTAGCATGTTTAACTGTGTCAATTTGCACGGCTGGAAATTCATCAAATGAAGCAAGTGATTTTCCAAGTGTGTGAAATAAAACAATAAAGACACCGTGTGAACATGTGTAATTGTTTGGTGTTACCCTCATCTTTCAACCTGCCACCATGCCAGGATTAATTTTTCTTTAATTCGCCGCAATACTAATGACATTTCTGTGACCTGTTATGCAAATGAACCAAAAGGTGTTCGTATAGATGGTCTTCCCTCTCACGGTCAGCACACATCTCATTAACCTGCAGAGGACACGGGAAATGAATATGCCGACAAGGCGTTTGGGAGCAACTAATGACCAAATCAGCAATGTTGCCATTTGCCAAATGAACATTATGCAAACTTTACTGACTAAAGAACAACAATTTAAACAGAACTAACATGTTTTACTGTGATTTCAAAGACACGCTCAAGTATTTCACAAGACTCTCTCAAACTCAACCTTGTGGTCCATCAAGATCGTTTTTATTACGTTCCGTCATGATCCTTGTGTTTTATTATATTTGCAAAACCTTCAACGGGGCTACCCTGTTTTATATTGCTGATCTTCTTCATCCTTATCTCCTTTTTCCCTTGAGTGTTTTTATTGTGGCAACAAAACTCTGGAAAGAGTTCCCTTTAAAGAGTCAGACAGCCACACAACACTAAACCTGCTTTCTGGAACACATCCAGGGTGCTTTTTGAAACAATGTTAGATTAATTACAGCATGAAACTCTGCCAACATGATGTAGGCAGTAATAACTCTCACCTATTTATTACTTACCGTCTGAAATGGATGTATGCTGTCTTAAAACAACTTAAAACAACTTTTAGTTCAGTATGCAGCTCACTATTTTCTTACACATATGATTTATCATTTTTTTACAGTACAAAAGTCATTCAAGTTCAAAGCCCCATCTGATTGGAATAATCTCCCTGGTTCTTTAAAGTCCATTACTTCCTTATTTTTGGTATTGTCGTAGAATTTCTGACCTTTTGACCTATATTTCTTGTCTAGTAAGAATGTCTGCTCATTTTCAATTCTCTTCTATTTTGTGCTATTGAATGGACCAGTTGTGGGACAAAGGTGAATATGGAGTTATGCCAACCTGTCTACAGAATGTTTAGATTTTCCAAATATGACTAAGAGATACGAGGTTGTTTTGGAACAGACAAACCAAAACAAAACAATTGATGACGCACAGGATAAAAACAGTGACGCACGAGATAAAAAACAGTGACGCACAAGAGACATATAAAAAATGGCAGAAGACCGGGACTCGGGAGTGATTTTGGCTTGTGTGTGTCTTGTGTGCTCTGGAGTACATTGTGTCTGCTTGCACGGACAACTCAATTCAACCTGCACTTCTGATAATGGGTAAATAAATGTGTTGTACTAAACTACTTTTGTTGCCTGCTTAAGCTTCGGACAATCCACTACACAAATTGGCGTCACGAACAGTATGGCCCAGAAGCTACAGGTCGACAGCCGCTCCCGCTCTCTCTGTCAGGCAGACAGTGTGTTGCACGCGCGCATCACAAGGTAAGCAGTTTGCTTTAAAGTGTAAACATTTTCTGCCTGGAGAGAGCCGGATCGATAAGACTAATTGCTGAACCTGTTTTTGATAAAAGATAGGTTTAGTCAGGTTCTCCAAAAACAACCTGGAATGGGGTAAATTATGGTTGGATTGAGTTGTTTTATATGTGATAATTTGTCTGTGTGTTTGTTGAAAACTTGTGATTTCTTTTTTTTAACATAAGGGGATTGTTATTAGAATTTTGGTGGTTTGGAGTGTAGAAGCACAGACGATGTGAGACGAATACATTTCTTAACCTCTTCCTCCTTTGTCGTTGTCGGTAGAGGATACTTTTTTCCTGCAAGTGCATCAGAATTAGCCAGAGTTGGACAAAGATAAATTTAAGGCAAGGTTTGCTAACTGGTGTGATATTTGGCCCTTTTAAAATTGATACGTCTGTGAAAGTGCGAGACACCTGTCTATGTGGAAACTGCAGCGGTCCCTAGTCCTTGTGACTCAGCGTGTAAAAAAGCCTCATATTAGGTGACCATTCAGTGACTCCGGTAAAGGAGATCAACTGAGCCAAGTTGTCACGAATCTGTTTAATGGCTGCAGAATAGACAGGTGGCGTCTTGGGCTCCATATGGTAGAGCGTTGGTGAAACTTGGTGAAACTGTATGGGACTGACCAGACACGATGTCTGTAGGATCGTTGGGTGATTCCTAGTGATTCTATGGCGCCTTAGGCCAGTGATCCGTGTTGGTCAGTTTAATAACGCAGGTGCTGCTCCAATGAAACGGGTTAATCGCCGTTGTATGAGCAATGATGGAACCTGTTTTTTGTGATATGAGACGGCTGATTCCACAAAAGCACGCGTACATTAGTTGTTTATAATTGTCCGGACATGGGGTGGTATTGTAATTTATAAATGTGTGCGTATAATGATGAATGCTGAAATGTGTGTGTATTGAGTGAGTCAGTTTATGTGGTACATTTAGATATATGCGTAACTTAATAACTTTTGTGGAGCACCTGTTTTCTTATCTGTTTTAATTCCCCTCTAATTGTCTATTCCCCTCTTCTGAAAGGCAAACATTATACCTCTCGGTATTCCCCCTCCCTCACGCAACCTCCCTCCTCCCCTCCCTTCACGCTTTTTCTCACAGCCCCGCTATCTGTAAAAGTTGGGAAATTGTCTAAAATGTGTGTGCTTGTGAGAAAGTAGACAAAGTTTATGTACAGAAAACATATGAGTGAATGATCTATCCATTTAAAGGTTGAAGGCTTCGCTGGGGTCACAAGAAGGTTACCTGTCACCAAAACACTTCCGGTTCAGATTGCTGGACCTCCTTTACAGACTGTACCCTGACATTCAAATCGCACAGAAGGAACATTCCTGGTGTTTCTGGGACGACTCAACCCTGAACCATTGGTGTCGGATGCAGACAACATACTATGGTAAGTGGTGCCCATTGTCCCTTTTATGTTGTTTTGGGGGTTGACCTGACTGATACAGACTCTAAAGGAATTATTAAAATGAATGTCCTTGAGAGGGCGTTAACTACCTCTACACCCTCTGTAGCACCTAAAGTACCACCCCACCTTGGTGGTGTTTCAAAGGCTCTCACATCTGTGCGTGCTAAT
Organism: Entelurus aequoreus; assembly: GCF_033978785.1. Taxonomy (NCBI): domain Eukaryota; kingdom Metazoa; phylum Chordata; class Actinopteri; order Syngnathiformes; family Syngnathidae; genus Entelurus; species Entelurus aequoreus. Next base: position 58,700,057 of record NC_084734.1, on the reverse strand, counting down.
GACATCACCACCGAAGGCCTGGTAACTTTGACCTTAGGAGCGGGTACAGGTAAACCTGTGGCTCAGGTGGATGCCAAAACCTGGGTGGCTGTGTTGCTTGTTCCGCTGGACGTCCTTTTCCCCACACTTACCCCGCCTCTTTTAAGTTGACTGACATAAATGGCTCAAACTGTCTTATTTCCTTGTTCTCTGAACCCACACCACCAGGGTGCGATTTGTTGGCTAGTGTGTACCCTCCTGTTGACAATTCCACCCGACTTCTTCCATTTATGGCCCAAAAGGTGAATTACACGTGTTTTCAATTCAAAGGACCCTCTTCGTCCCCCAACAAATTGGGTGACATTAACCCTTCCTGGTGCACCACACTGATAGATGGCTCAAGGATAGGCCCTTGGGCACGAGCTGACTTATTCTGGTATTGTGGGGAGCACAGATTGCACATTAGAATCCCAACGTTATCCGTAGGGCTTTGTGCTATGGTTAGACTGGTGACCCCTCTCACCCTAGTGGGTACCAAATTAACTCCCCTTGTAACTCCTGTCTCAGCGGCCTCTCTAACTTCTCGCCGACGCCGCCACGTTTTATCTCGGAGGAGTGTAAAGGGCTCCTTTGATCTGATGAGAAACCCTGATGGTGTTTACTTTGATGCAATTGGACAACCAAGAGGGGTCCCCTCACAACACAAATTGTGGTGTGAATCCTGTGCAGGTTTCGAGAACCTTCCTATCATTGGTGCTATTTTCCCTGTGACTGCTACTAAAAATGTAGAACGCATTAACTATGTTTTTTATAATCTGTTGAGACTGACCAACCTGATTCGTGACGCCGTTGAGGGACTTGCTGAACAACTTGCCCCGACCTCCCTCATGGCCATCCAGAACCGCATAGCCCTTGACCGCATCCTAGCCAAGGAAGAAGGTGTGTGTGCAATGTTTGGTGACCAATGCTGTACCTTCATTCCTAACAACACTGCCCCCGATGGCTCAGTTCAGAGGGCCTTAGAGGGCCTCCAGGCCCTGTCTAAGGAACTTACTGAAGTTTCAGGGGTCTCTGACCCCTTTAAAGATTGGCTCAAAAGCACATTTGGCAGGTGGACTGACCTAATTAAGTCTGTCCTGGTCTCCATTGGAGTTTTCTTGGCCGTCATAACCTCATGCGGATGCTTTATTGCCCCTTGTGCTAGGTCTCTATGCACCCGCATCATTGTTAGAGCTGTCAAAGGTCAACCCCACCCTGGTTCTGGGCTTGCTATGTCACTGAAGGGGGTCAAGCATAGTGGTGACTTTCAGGGACTGTTAGTTTCCTTCCCTGACAATGACGACATTGACGTTGACTCCCTCCTCTCTTCCATGTAACTATGGTTTGATTGTTTATCGATAGCTTGCTCGAAAACCAAAACAGCACCTACTTTAATGTAGGGCGTGCTTTAGAGGTGTTGCTCTCGTAGGAGAGATCTTTTGGATAAGATCTGAAGGGGGATTGTGGATAATGCATATGTTTAAGAGTTATTTCTTTATTCATAATCATGTTTGAATCAGCTCATATTTTTCCATGTATACTCTGTATACCAGTTTCTCTTTGTCTTCAGATTGCCTGTTTAGACAGGGTCGTAAACCATCAGGAATGTGAACACAACCCCCAAGTCTCTCTTCTTATCAGTGTTGAGAGGAGGGGGGGGGGGGGACGGACGGGGGCTGTGGATGTGTTGTTCGAGGCTGGTCTCTATTCTCAAATATTTGACAATCAATTACAAAATACCTATTCTGTGCTTGGTGGTACCTTTGAGTTCAGTTTATATGTCATTAAGGAACTTGGGACTGACCAGCGTTTTACATCCCACTTGGAGGAACATCTGGTCAAACGCAACAGTAGCTATTTAGATATAATCTGGTACAGAACATATCTGTTTCTAAACTTAATGTTTCTGTGCATTGTCCCATCATAGATAGACTAAATTTAATACAACTATTTAGTGAATTATTGTGGCCACAATAATTCACTAGGTGTTGTAAAATATCAAAGTACTATTGCAAAAGTGAACATTGACCTCAAACATGACCTGTCCTCCGCCTCTGTTCTTGCTGCACTTGACTATCAGCTGCCTTTTCTTTTTCTTGGATGTTTCTGAAACTACTAATACTACTACTACTATTACTATTACTGTTACTACGACTAACACTGTCCCTGTTTCAGGGACAGAGGGGGGAGGTGAGTTTGGATTGGGTCAAGTTTGAGCGTGTTGAGGTTTTATTTAATCGATATGATCAATCCGGTACAAGGATAATGGTACGTAATGATTTAGATTGACAATTGCAGTGGTTGACGGAAGCAACCCCAACCTCAAAGGAGGATGCCAATTCAGTAATTAAATGTTTTGTGAATTATCTACTATCCCGACATGGTTTCCCCAAAAAGAGTAGGTCAAACAACGGCACCCATTTTAGGAAGCAGGCTATCATCCTCAGTCCCAGGACCAGCAGCTTCCTAGGAAGGCGGAAAGACCATGAGACCAAAATGGTATGTTTGCAAAATGTAGAATTTGTGTGCCAGTTCCTCTGTGCAGATTTGAGGATGAAAGCAGCCACCCCAGATTCCCTTGCACTCGCTAAGAGGGGCACGGTCAAAGCCAATCCAGGACCAACACCCGATACCTGACTGGAAGGAACCGAGAGGAGAGACAACACCTTGCCAGCGATGACGAGAACGACTAAGGTTGCCAGCCAATGTGTCCGTCGGGACTCCAGCAGCGGTGGAAAGAGGTGTCGGGAGTGCCGAAGCAGCGAGGAGGCCTGGAAGCAAGCCGAGGGCCTGGACCAAAGCCCCACGCCCCATATCATCCCCAGCCTTCTCCAAAGTCCCCACAGCTCCAACTCTACCTCAATTTTCCCCAAAGCGGCCAGCGCGCACATGCCATTAAACAGTCTGCCCAATGGACTGAACCACACCCCAAGAAGAGACAGAGACAGACCGTTTGAGTGGATCTCTTTCTTCACCAAGGCAGCCAAAAGCCCAACGAGGTGTCGGCAGGCCACACGCCTGAGGCACCCTTGAGCCATCTACACGAGCACTAATCGAACATGGACTCATACGAAATTCAGTTGTGTGTTCAAAATCAATTGGTAATTAACAATATTGGTAACTACATTCATTGCAAATGCCGGGAAAAATATTTTTGCAAATGTCTTACAGTCATAAGTCTATATACATTCATCTAATTATGTTCATGATCAAAGTATTTGTTATTCCTTTACTAAATCAAAGGGTAGGCCACTAATTGTGTTCTGTGAGATGGTTTTACTGCAGGCTGGTAACAGCGATCGCTCTGAAGCAGGGTCATAGACGGAATTTTTGCCTCGTATAAAAACATTGAGGTTTTTGCCTCTATCTGTGGTAGAGATTTAAGTTAGTGGTCTACATCAGAACTTGTTTTGGTCCAGGGTCTTAGGACCCTGGAAGGAGGGTATGTCGTAGAATTTCTGACCTTTTGACCTATATTTCTTGTCTATTAAGAATGTCTGCTCATTTTCAATTCTCTTCTATTTTGTGCCATTGAATGGACCAGTTGTGGGACAAAGGTGAATATGGAGTTATGCCAACCTGTCTACAGAATGTTTAGATTTTCCAAATATGACTAAGAGATACGAGGTTGTTTTGGAACAGACAAACCAAAACAAAACAATCATGACGCACAAGATAAAAACAGTGACGCACGAGATAAAAAACAGTGACGCACAAGAGACATATAATAAATGGCAGAAGACCGGGACTCGGGAGTGATTTTGGCTTGTGTGTGTCTTGTGTGCTCTGGAGTACATTGTGTCTGCTTGCACGGACAACTCAATTCAACCTGCACTTCTGATAATGGGTAAATAAATGTGTTGTACTAAACTACTTTTGTTGCCTGCTTAAGCTTCGGACAATCCACTACAGTATCTTTAATTTCAATTTATTTTGAAGTTGTATTATGTTGCTCCTAATGTCGTATTGTTGTATTGTATTTTGTTCGATTGCAATGTTTTATGTAAATGTGTGTGAGCAGGTACGATGGGAGGTGCCGTGGAAGCGGTAGAGCAGTGTGTTTTTTATGTTTGATTGTGTTTTTTAATGTATGTTTTATGCTTTTCTGTATTTGTGTTAGGACCCCTTTGAAAACGAGATGCTGCATCTCAAGAGGCGATCCTGAATAGATTGAAATCAAAGTTGAAGAAGAGTGGTAATATTTTTTTGGCAACAACTATAACGAAGCAAAGCTCATGACAAGTAAGTACGTTGAATGATGCGGACACGTTTGCGTGTGTGTGTGTTTGATGTTAAATTCAATTAAAGACAAATGTATGAATTTAAGTGTATACTTGCCATCATACTTTACTCAAATCCATCATCTGTGATGATCCTAATAACCACAAGTGTTATTCCTTCTTGTTTCATGCCTTTCCGCCTGCTCTGATGTCTACAATATTTAATGTCTAATAAATATATCCATATTTAATCGTCCACAACATTTTACATGGAACAGTTTTGTCCACGTTAATTGATTGATTGAAACTTTTATTAGTAGATTCAGGCCTGGCCCTAACCAATCTGGCGCCCTAGGCAAGATTTTAGGTGGCGTCCCCCCCCATGCAGACAGTAAACAGGAAGGAAGAAAAACAAAGCTTTAATTCATTATAGTATCTGGTAAAAGTAAGAAAAAAAAGGGAGAAAGAACATCATAACTAATTACTTTACAAAGTTTAAAAAAGGGTATGAAGACAAACAAATCTGTGATAAGGTGATCTGCCATCTATTACTGTTGCCTGGTGCAGAAGAGTCTAAAAAGACCAATGAAAAAATAGTAATCTGTGTCAAAAACATTCTAATGTTTATTTGGAAAATACTTCCTGGTTTTATGTTGTTTTTCTTTAGTACCTGCATTTTAAAAATTCTTAGTTATTGTTTTAGTCACTGATCGGGTTTCAACTACTTTTGCCTGGGGAGACACGTTCTTTCATTCGGCCATTACAGACTGGACTTGAATGAGTGAACATCGTGTCCGTGTTTCTGTTCAATATTCCCCCCTCTACAGGTAAAGAAATGTGGTTATTCAACACTTTGCAATGTATTTTTGCTCTCTGTCTGTAAGGTATATACCTACATGCTTTAAAGCTGCCTGCGTGTGGATGACCTCGTGTGAGTGCGTGTGACTACGTGTGCGTGTGCGCGTGTGACTGTGTGTGTGTGCGTGCATGTGCGCGTGTGTGTTGAGATTAGTTTGATGCAGAGATGTATTTTTTTTATGTTGTGTAGTCGTTTTTCATGAGAGTAGATTTTGAGATGAAAGATTTTGCTCTGCTGTTGTTATTTTGTAGAGGAAAATGAAAAGTTAAAAGTCAATGCTTTACCAGTTATATTTGGTGATGATAATTATGCATTTCTATTTGTGTTTACACTAAAGGAGTGTCAGTTTGATCTGATTAGCTATTGATAAAAATATGATACAAATATTACATATTTTTACAGATTAAAGTTCCAGCACAATGCTTTATTTTTCTACTTCTTTCATGTTTTGAATAAAGAAATGTAATGCTTAAAAAAAAGAGTAATGTTTAAAAAGGCGCATTGTTTAAAAAGTGGTGTTTAAAAGTGTATGTTTTTGGAAAATTGCCATTACAGACTGGACTTGAATGAGTGAACATCGTGTCCGCGTTTCTGTTCAATATTCCCCCCTCTACAGGGGTGTAACATATATACTCACAAGAAACTGAATAGCTTTGTCTTTGACCTTTTTTTTTACTTAAGGAAAGCAAATTAACATATTATATGAGAATGTTATCTTATGATTATCTTTAACCGAATCACAGCAGTGCTCAAATTAAAAAACAGCATTTCCTCTCATGTGATATTGCTTAATTAACATTAATGATGTGCACTTTAACAACTAGGCTTACAACTATACCTAATATATAAAGG
>NC_084734.1:58594108-58689108 GCF_033978785.1 Entelurus aequoreus | reverse complement strand
CACGCAGTCTGATAGTTTATATATCAATGATGAAATCTTAACATTGCAACACATGCCAATACGGCCGGGTTAACTTATAAAGTGCAATTTTAAATTTCCCGCTAAACTTCCGGTTGAAAACGTCTATATATGATGACGTATGCGCGTGACGTCAATCGTTGAAACGGAAGTATTGGTACCCCATTGAATCCAATACAAAAAAGCTCTGTTTTCATCTCAAAATTCCACAGTATTCTGGACATCTGTGTTGGTGAATCTTTTGCAATTTGTTTAATGAACAATGAAGACTGCAAAGAAGAAAGTTGTAGGTGGGATCGGTGTATTAGCGGATGGCTATAGCAACACAACCAGGAGGACTTTGACTTGGATAGCAGACGCGCTAGCCGCCGCTAGCCGCTGACCGCACGGATGATCGGCTGAAGTCCTTCGTCCTTACGTCGATCGCTGGAACGAAGGTGAGCACGGGTGTTGATGAGCAGATGAGGGCTGGCGTAGGTGGATAGCTAATGTTTTTATCATAGCTCTGTGAGGTCCCGTTGCTAAGTTAGCTTCAATGGCGTCGTTAGCAACAGCATTGTTAAGCTTCGCCAAGCTGGGAATTATTAACCGTGTATTTACTTGTCCATGGTTTAATAGTATTGTTGATCTTCTGTCTATCCTTCCAGTCAGGGATTTATTTATTTTGTTTCTATCTGCATTTGAGCCCGATGCTATCACGTTAGCTCAGTAGCTAAAGAGCTTCGCCGATGTATTGTCGTGGAGATAAAAGTCACTGTGAATGTCCATTTCGCGTTCTCGACTCTCATGTTCAAGAGGATTTAGTATCCGAGGTGGTTTAAAATACAAATCCGTGATCCACAATAGAAAAAGGAGAAAGTCTGGAATCCAATGAACCCTTGTACCTAAGTTACGGTCAGAGCTAAAAAAGATACGTCCTGCAATGCACTGTAGTCCTTCACTCTCACTTTCCTCATCTACGAATCTTTCATCCTCGCTCAAATTAATGGGGTAATTGTCGCTTTCTCGGTCCGAATCTCTCTCGCTGCATTGTAAACAATGGGAAAATGTGAGGAGTCCTTCCTCCGGTGACATCACGCTACTTCCGGTATAGGCAAGGCTTTTTTTTATCAGGGACCAAAAGTTGCGACCTTTATCGTTGTTGTTCTCTACTAAATCCTTTCAACAAAAATATGGCAATATCGCGAAATGTTCAAGTATGACAAATAGAATGGATCTGCTATCCCCGTTTGAATAAAAAAAAATCATTTCAGTAGGCCTTTAAATATACGTGTTGATAACCAAAGTTTTCCTTCACGCCGTGAGGGTCTGATTTACTTAGATCCAAATAATGAGTGCTAAATAGTGTGTACAAAGTAGGACTGGGCGATATATCGGTATATCGCGGGTTTGTCTCTGTGCGATATAGAAAATGACTATATCGTGGTATTCGAGTATACGTTCTCACGCAGTTTCTTTTAGCTGCGGGCATTACACTACAGGCTCTCCTCGCTCTTTCCTGTGTCTCCTTCTCATAGACAGACAAGCGCACCTTCTTACACACGTCACATACGATCACGTCATACGTCACATACGTATACGCCCTCGCGCAGCAAAGAGGTAGCAGCATGGGTAACGTAAGCTGTGATGCTAGCGCAGCCGTGCGAGTGGTAATACGAGAGAGAGAAGGTGCGAATCTGGTAACAAATGAAGGAATAATTAATTCCTCCAAAAAACAGTAGGGGGTCCATAGTCTGGCGGTGGTTTGGCTTCAAGTGGGAATATGTCGAACAGACAACCGTAATTTGTCAATTGTGGGGCAAAAACGTTGCCATAAAAAGTAGCATTACTGCTAATATGTAGCATCATTTGAAAAGTCACCTGCTAGAGAATGAAGAATGCTTACTCCGCATGTCAACATCTCAGTTCGGTGCCACACGCCCACACCATCAAAATGCGAGGCAAACATTTCCAGATCAACACCGTATGAAAAAAATAGTGATTTTTTTTTGTTGTGATTTCCTTCTCTGCATGAAAGTTTTAAAGTAGCATATATTAATGCAGTATGAAGAAGAATGTTTTAATGTAGACACATAGAATCAGCATACTGCTGTGATTATATGCATTAAGTGTTCATTCAAGGCCACACGCCCACACCATCAAAATGCGAGGCAAACATTTCCAGATCAACACCGTATGAAAAAAATATTGATTTTTTTTAGTTGTGATTTCCTTCTCTGCATGAAAGTTTTAAAGTAGCATATATTAATGCAGTATGAAGAACAATGTTTTAATGTAGACACATAGAATCAGCATACTGCTGTGATTATATGCATTAAGTGTTCATTCAAGGCTAAGGCAAAATATCGAGATATATATCGTGTATCGCGATATGGCCTTAAAATATTGCGATATTAAAAAAAGGCCATATCGCCCAGCCCTAGTACAAAGTATAAAATTGTGTGTACTATTATTGGGCGTATAGCGTGTGATCGACTAAGACTGCGTGTATAATTGATAATAAGTGCAAAAGTGGTGCAGACTACCATTAGAGTGTCCGCCCTGAGATCGGTAGGTCGTGAGTTCAAACCCCGGCCGAGTCATACCAAAGACTATAAAAATGGGACCCATTACCTCCCTGCTAAGCACTTAGCATCAAGGGTTGGAATTGGGGGTTAAATCACCAAAATGATTCCCGAGCGCAGCCACTGTTGCTGCTCACTGCTCCCCTCACCTCCCAGGGGGTGGAACAAGGGGATGGGTCAAATGCAGAGGACAAATTTCCCCACACCTAGTGTGTGTGTGACAATCATTGGTACTTTAACTTTAACTTTAACTTTAATCTCAGCCGAGTCATACCAAAGACTATAAAAATGGGACCCGTTTCCACCCTGCTTGGCACTCAGCATCAAGGGTTGGAGTTGGGGGTTTAATCACCAAAATGATTCCCGGGCGCGGCGCCGCTGCTGCCCACTGCTCCCCAAGGGGATGGGTCAAATGCAGAGGACACATTTCACCACATCTAGTGTGTGTGACAATCATTGGTACTTTAATCTTAATCTTAAATCTGTTATGCGTCTCAACTGGTTCACCGTGCCCTGTAGGCCGCTTAGAGCTGCTACAAACTGAGCTAGTCAGCTAACGCTAGCAAACGTGTCTAAAGTTACAACATTACTCTGCTCTAACTCTAAAGGTGCACAAAGAACAGGAAGCCATACTCACGTTGTTCCTTTCATCAAGTCAAGTTCTTGCTGTCTTCGGAATGCAGTAGCTTCGGACTGGGATTAGTTTAGCTTTGCTAGCCTAGCAGCTAGCTAGCTGAAAGTGAAGCAGTGAAACAGAGAGAATATATAATGTTTCTAGGAATTTACTGCAAAAATATTTTCCTCACACATTTTGATGGTGTCTTTCCTCTTTGGCCCACCCGGCCGCCAGTTCAATACATTTGCTGTAACTTGTACAGTACCCATAATAAAAAAATAACCTCATCAGACACTTCAGAGGCATCTCGTCATCATGTGTTGCCTTCATTATAACACTTAAAAGTATTTTAATTTTTTGCGGCTCCAGACAGATTTATTTTATTTTTTTCGGGTCCAATATGGCTTTTTCAACATTTTGGGTTGCCGACCCCTGTCCTCGGGGGAGCATAACAGAAAATATTTGAGAAGCACTGTGTTAAATAAGTAAAATTATTAACATATAGCCAAGCAATCATTCTACTGTAGCTACCTGATGCCCCCTAAAAAAGTAAAAAATAGTTTGTTTTTTTGTACGACATTTTCATCTGGATTGAGTTGGAGATCAGTCTCTTTTACACCATCAGAATCACTATCAAATTTTCTTCCAAAAGTGGCTTTATAGAGTTTAAAGACTCTCATAGAGTTTAAAGACTCAAGGCCTGATCTACTGAAGGTTTTTGTGCACTAAAACACGTGCAAACTTTATGGCACACAAAGCTGATATGCAAAACTCAGCATAGAAATGATCAAAATAGTTAACATGACATATTCTAATAAGTGTTTGTTTGTCTTTATGTATATGCAGAATATATGCTGATTATTATAAAACAATACTAGGAGGAGGAGATGCAAATATAATCATTTAGCACTCGCAATGTGATTTATCGAGACTAAAACTGTTCTGCAGCCGCTGTTTTTGCGTCTATTCATCTATATTTGAGATCTATGTGCACATTAGCACAGTCACGCACAAGTGGCTGTGAAAAAGGAGGTGTTCAGCATGCTAAAAATAGGTTCTGTTGTTTGAATTGTGGGTGTATATGGCCTGGAAAAGGTGGTACACTGCAAAAAAGCGCCTTGTCTCTGTCACAATTTTATCTGTGCTAGATTATGGTGATCTTTTTTATATGAATGCTATACTCGTTCCTGTCTTCAGATGGTGGACTGTGTTTACCATGCTTCTTTGAGGTTCATCACAAACTGTAGAGTCATGACACACCACTGTGAATTGAGAGATGACGTTCTCTGTTTATTAGGAGACAGTGTCATTGCTACACTTTTATTTACAATTACTTTTACCCTCTTACATCTGTACATTGATTACACAGGGAAGTACGGATTCTTATGCTCTGAGATCAAACGATCGGATGTTGCTCTTTGTCCCTTCTGCTCTCACTGAGCTCGGGAAAAAAAGCTTTTGTCTATGCAGCTCCGTGTGCTTAGAACATGTTACGAAGAGACTGTGTAATTTTAATGTGTAATGTGAATGCAATTTTGGCCAGGACTCCCTTGAAAAATAGTTTTTTTTAATCTCAATGGAACAAAGATGGTTATTTCTGGACATATAGGGATTCACAACCGTTTCCTTTTGAACCTGAATATATGGAGGATGAACTGCTGCTTTTGGAAGAGAGTACGAAGAGAGGGTGAAACGTTGGAGCAGACAGGAGTCGAGAGAGTGAAGTTGGTGTGACTTGCAAATATTAGAGTGGAACTTGGAGCCAAGCTATGCCGACAAAAATGTAGTGCTTACCCAAAATCAACCAGAAAAAAATGACCCCAGACAGCTTGACCAAACGTAGAATAAGTCAATTTATTATTGATCGCGATACATGCAGCACGTCATGCTTGTTGGTAATTTAGTACATGCACTATCGCGTTAGCTGTGTACAAACAAAACATAAAATGTGGGCTAATACTTTACAGATACTGTAATAAGATTGTTCATGTTTTTCAGTCAGTACAGACTGGTGTTCTATCGCATTGTGTTGTGTGTAACAAATTCAATTTTTCATTAAAGCAAACAAAAAAAGATCTCTTTTGTGACTTTTTCCACCTTAAAAAAAGGCTAAATGACAGTTTGTCAGGTCTGTTTGAGCACACATCACCAAGAAAACATCAAACTAAATAGAGGAAGTAAAAGTGTTCCCAAAGTTTCTGTATGTAAACTGGCAGAAGATTAATGACCTTTTTCAAGAGGAGAGTCCACTTCCAGGACGAGGCGGTGTGTCCCCAATTTCCGGCATTCAGTTCCACCGGAGCCACCGGCGGGATTTGGCCATCCAGAGGTGCGCGATGGCACGGCAAACTCTGTCTCATAACAGTGCATCACGACAAGCCTCAATCACATCCCCCAAAATTATTCGTAGTAGATGAAGGCAATCAATGTATCCTCCCAACACACCTGCTGTACGCTGCGCCCCAGCAGGATCGCCTCCCTCCCACGGAGCTCCGTGTCTGGCGACAGTGCTTCCAGACGAGCCCCAAATCACGTCCCACATGTAGAAACATCCTCCCAACACGATTAGTGAAATATTCTTGTTTACAGACAAATAGATTTTGTATGGTAAAAAAAACACGCCAGTCAAAACACGCCAGCTGATTGATTGGGGACTTGACGTCACACCAGGAATCAGCGAATGCCAGGAGGAAGTCTGAAGTGAAAGCAAAAGCTAAGGTTTATTTCTTACTCTATAAAAACTATTTGTCTGAGCACAAGAATATTTCACTAATATTTAAGGAAGACATGAACGCAATGAATGTATCCTCCCAACACACCTGCTGGACGCGGGGCCTCAGTAGGTATTAACTAGCCTTTGTCCCACATAGGGGGGAGGAGTTAATAATATCAGACGACTGCAAGGTTGATAGTTGAATCAGACTTCTCTGAATCGACTCGTCGAATCTCCGACTATTTGAAGTAAGCCCTAAGAAACAAAATACATATACTGCCAAGATTACAACGCCTGGTTCATTGCTTCGATTTACATGACGTCACGTTCAACTTTTGTCCGGCTCATTAAATATGTGTGGTGGTCATGTCTGTTCTCAATTGGTTCGAAGCGTCAGTTCACCTTTCTCGAAGAAAAATGCCCCTATGATTGCGTTGTGCTTGACTTCCCAAACCGCCCAAATTGCAAAAAGGATTATTTATTTATTTATTTACAGACAGACATAGTTTTGTATGTCATTATAGTTTATTTTTTTAATATCAGAGTCTATTCTGCAAAAAGGTCATCCCTAGAAGCACACAGCTTATGGACAGGGACCCACAGTTAAAAATATACTTCATCATATAATATACAAAATACAGTACAATACAATACATTTCAAAACCTACCCACCACATACCCATTTACAATTGCATTTATAAATAAAAAAGGAATTTTTATATCCACCAAATCAATCTTATTATACTATTATTTAAAGTTGATTAAAAGGTTGCATAAACGTTTCTTCAGATATCCTGGAGAGGTAATCAAGAAAGGCGGAAAAGTGCAAGATTTTACAAAAGACGATGAGAAAAGTGGCACGCACTCCAGTGCAAGGGAGCTGCTGAGTCGAAAAACGCACAAGTTTGCAGTGATCACTTTGTTAAAGGTTTGTTTGATACATTTTTAATACATGTTACTTGTTTGGTATTTCCCATTTAAGTATTATCTTGATGTTTTTTGTCTTTTAATTTTTAACAAACAGAAACCAGAAAGTCAGGGTCAATGATACTTTGACAGGAAAGGTACTTCAATGTCTACCCTCTTGTTTATTTTGTTTCAGAGAAAATATAACAGGACACAAATGGTGATGATTCAGTGATTGCTAGTTCGTTAAATTGATATGCAGTCACGGTGTCAGCTGTTGGGTGCTATATTGGGGACGGCGTGGCGCAGTTTGGAGAGTGGCCGTGCCAGCAACCTGAGGGTTCCTGGTTCAATCCCCACCTACTACCAACTTCGTCACATCTGTTGTGTCCTTGAGCAAGACACTTCACCCTTGCTCCTGATGGGTCTAGGTTAGGGCTTTGCATGGCAGCTCTCACCATCAGTGTGTGAATGGGTGAATGTGGAAATAGTGTCAAAGTGCTTTGAGTACCTTGAAGGTAGAAAAGCGCTATACAAGTATAAATCATTTATAGTCATAGCAGTTTGTTGACATGGACGACGCGATCATGGAATGCAATCTTACCCGAGCAAAAACAATCCATATTTATCTGGGAAAGTCTTGATACCAATTTCTTTGAACAAGCCCCACACAAAGAAGTTGTAGACGTCCATGCTTTTCCAAGTTTTCATCCATTTTGTCATGTAGAATGACATCTTGAACACATGATAGTTCAAAATATCTGGGAACTCCACTGACCGATAACCTTTGATATCGATAGACAAATCTTTTTTTGAAAGTATAGGGATCTATTCCATTGCGTACTTAGATTTGTTGCTCGTATTTGCTTTTTGCAGGAAGATCCAGGCCCGTTGCGTACTCAGAGAGTTAGCGTGTTGCTTGCTGCACAACAGCCATATTGACGGCATTAGTAGCAATGTCGAATTAACAATTATCTCTGTGGGCTTTTGAATGGACACTGCTGCAATGCTGCTAAACCAAACTAAAACTATTACAAAGTACAGGTTGACTCACCGCTAATTAAAAGTTTAGCAGAGACAAAGTATGATTTTATCCATGATGCCAATTCAATTCATCAGAGCAGAACAAGCAAACACCTGCAGAGCACAACGGTCTTGTTTATGATCAACTCTCGAAGTGTCGGGTTGACATGATCACATGGAGTGGGTATACCAGGGGCTGGCCACAATAACATTTATTTGTATAGCACCTTTCACAGACAAAAAAAACTGTGCTTCACAACACAGTAAAATATGAGAAATAACATCTAATATAAAAGGCCAATACAAACTATACAAACACAATATAAAAACAATATGAATAAACAATATAAAACAATAATCCAAAGAGCTTTATTAGGTCTTCATGTGACAACCTCTGAGGAAGGCAACAACTGTAGCCGAAACCGTCAGGTACGGAAGTAAACACACAGGTCTGGCTATAAGAATAACAAATTGCATAAAATAAATAATATAAAAACAAATTAAAAGACAACATAAAAATCCTAGCAGCCCTAGAGTAGCTAAAAGCCTGAACAAATAAATGAGTCTTGAGATTGCTTTCGAAGATGTTAGCAGAGTCGTTTAAAGGCCTACTGAAATGATTTTTTTTTATTTAAACAGGAATAGCAGATCCATTCTATGTGTCATACTTGATCATTTTGCGATATCGCCATATTTTTGCTGAAAGGATTTAGTATAGAACAAAGTCGATAAAGTTCGCAACTTTTGGTCTCTGATAAAAAAAAGCCTTGCCCCTACCGGAAGTAGCGTGACGTCACAAGAGCTGGGGCTGCTGAGTCTTTCCTATTGTTTTCAATGATGGCCGCCAGAAGTGAGAGCGATTCCGACCGAGATAGCGACGATTTCCCCATTAATTTGAGCGAGGATGAAAGATTTTTGGATGAGGAAAGTGCACGTGAAAAACTAGTGGGGATTTGAAGCGATTCAGAAGCTGTGAGAGGGATAGAGCCATACCGCTTTGAACCCGAAGCTGACGAAGACTGTCAGGAGGACGCTGCTGCTATTGATGCTGGAGGAGCACACAACATAGATCGCCTTCAGAATACAGAATGGTAAAATGTTATTTATTTATAGACTAGTTTTAGCTTGTGGCCTAGTCTTGCACTGTTACTGTTAGTGTTACAACTTACACCCCAGGCCTATCTATAGACCAAGTATCTAACATTGACACAATGCTGGAGTAGCACACGACATAGATCGCCTTCAGAATACAGAATGGTAAAATGTTATTTATTTATAGACTAGTTTTAGCTTGTGGCCTAGTCTTGCACTGTTACTGTTAGTGTTACAAATTACACCCCAGGCCTATCTATAGACTAAGTATCTATCATTGACACAATGTCAAACCTAATTAATTACCCATTATTTCTATGGGCCACAGCTCCATATACCGGCAATACTAAAAATATGCATGTAGATTAATAAGATCCACAACAAGACAATGATAATATTAATTATTCCACATGTTTGCAGATTGCAGGTGTCCATAATAAGAATTGATTTACAAATATTATGAATATTTCTATTTCCAGGTGTACATGTCACAACTGTGTGAACATGGAGACAGTTGGGGTGTAAGGCTGGATCAGATCACTGATATAGGAAAGAGCCTGACCATGCAAAGCTCTGAAGGCTAGAACCAGAATTTTGAACTTGATCCTATAGGACACTGGCAGACAGTAAAGTTATTTTAGAATAGGGGATATGTGGGTCCTCCTATTAGTACGGGTCAGAATTCTCGCTGCAGAGAATGTCTTAAGAGTTGTGTGTATTTCCTACTAAAAATGGGTTATGTTCAAATCCAAAAATTATTGTATGCACAAACAGTTTCAGCACATTTAAAGCACATATCTTTTTTTACCTTCCAATCAATGTGGAAGTGAGTGCACTTTGAACAAAAAGAGGCACAGGGAAAGGAGCAAACAATGCTTTTTGGCACATGAACAAAAGAGGGTTGAGTGGGATAAAGTGTGCGAGGCTGTCAACGCTGAGGAGTCAGAGACCCACACACTGGAAGAAATGAGAAATAAGTGGTACTACATCAGGAAGAAGGTGAAAATGGATGTGGCCAAAGCAGGCGAGAAGACTGGAGACATAGTAGTGGCCTTCCTGTATATAATCACTACAATGATACATACAACTTTAGAAAAGGTGATGCCACATGGGGTGACTCTGATTACCACAAAGGTAAATATAATTTGTGTAATTTACAACACAGTGTGTTCATACAGTATCCTGCTCACAGCCAGATTAGAGTTTAATGTGAAAACGATATAATATTTGGTATGCAATCTTGTACATTTATACATGCCAGCATATGTGCAGCAAGCTGTTGGAGATATTTTATCAGTCTGTTGTGGCCAGTGCCCTGTACTTTGCAGTGGTTTGTTGGGGCAGCAGCACCAGCAATAGGGACTCAAAACGGATTGACAAACTGATCCGGAAAGCTGGCCAAACTATTGGCAAGCAGTTGGAGGCGTTTGTGTCAGTGAGGGACAGGAGGACACTGGACAAACTGCTGGCCATCATGGACAATCCTGCCCACCCACTCCACCTGACAATTAAGGGACAGCGGAGTTCATACTCCAACAGGCTCCTTCAGCTTCGTTCCCACAGTGTTCGATTCAAGAATTCCTTCATTCCGCACTCCATCCAGCTGTATAATCACTCGCCATACAGCAATAGATGATATCTGTCTATTACCTGACACCTGACATGTTAGCTACTTCTCTTTGTTTTTAATGTCTATTTTCTATTTTCTGATGGAATTACTCTCTATTTTATGCTGCAGCTGTCACATATACTGTAATATCGTACATGGTAATTGTTATATATTGTATATATGATATAGACATAATATAATATAATATATGAGTTTATATAATATACTGTACATATATTATGTAAATCTTACGTATATGTTATATTTTATATCGCTATATTTAGTCTATTTATACCTGCATTGTCCTTTCCATCCTTACACTTTCCATCATTGTAACTGAGCTACTGTGTGGAACAATTTCCCTTGTGGATTATTAAAGTTTTTCTAAGTCTAAGTCTAAGTCTAAAAGGAGACAAAAGACTTTGGCTCTTGTTTGATTACTCAAATTATGATTACAACCCAGGAGAGCTACTTGCAGTAGCAGCCACATGACACAAAAGTTGGGCCATTCTTCCACCGTCTGCGGTGTCATGAATGTGCCACAACCACTGGCTCCTTCAACCGTCCGCCCGACTAGCCAAGCTGTACTGGTGTTACGAAAACACACTGTGACAGCAATAGGTGGCAAAATGATCGCCTTGATGGATTCATAGAGATATGAATATGAAGCAATAAACGCATTGGTGAAAAGGTTAATTTTGTGTCGTTGCTTTGTTTTTTTCACATTGTTGAAATCAAATGTTGGCAACGCCCGAATGACCAAAGTATCCAATGCCTGTAGAAACGTGAAGCATGAAGTCAATGTGAGGCAGCGCACATTCCCACGTCAAGTTCACTGTTGATACATCCCAACTTTGCGCCAGGTTTTTCTACATGAGGCCCCTGGTCTCTGAATAGATAACAATAAATAATAAATGGCTATTAATAGTGATCCATCTAAATTCATCCACATATTTTTTGAGATTATTTGGATTAAAGCTTTGAATTGTGTACAGCCATGAAAATGCCGATTATTTATGACCTGTGTTGTGTACTTCTGAATGAATGGTTAACAAGAGAGTGAAATTAATCACAGATGAGAAGCAACATTATGGTGACAATGAATATGATTGTTTGTATATTCCATTGTCATGATTATCATTTCATGGCCTTCATGAAAGTGTGTTTCTTGCTTTGATTGTTTCCCAGGGCTGTGACTGTCTGCAGATACAAGCTGAGCAATATTAGCTTTGAAGTGATCCGACTTGGCATCTTTTTGATGTTTCCTTTCATCGCGCAGCACAGGGACCCTCCTTAAATGGCGGGAACGAGGAGATCCAAACGCCACTTCAGCCATGATCTGCTTCAATTCAATTGCAAATGACTGCAACAATAGCAGACAGTGTAGCATCACCCACAGGGTGTCTGCCATGTCACAGGACATGTCACATGACATAACGTGTGCACAGTGATGTCAATCATCACGTCCACGCGATGTTGAAAACATTCAAGTTGATATTCAAGACCAGACATGTTTCTTCTCTGCACATCTTTCTAATACAGATTTCAAGAGCAACTGAACAACCGAAGTATTACTGCATTATTTAAGGAAGTACACGTGTAAAAGACAACCGCTAAAATAGATGAACTAAAACACACACTAACCCAAAAGTATTGTTGCGAGTTCTTAGTATTACCGTTTTAGTGCAGGAACTTTGTGAGCAGCATTGTTGCCAGACATACATATTTGTATGATAATTACCGTATTTTTCGGACTATAAGGCGCACTTAAAATCCTTTAATTTTCTAAAAAAATAACAGTGTGCCTTAATTATGCCTAAAGTACGGCATATTTCTGCTTACTGATCTCAAAGCTATTTTGTTTGGTACATGGTGTAATGATAAGTGTGACCAGTAGATGGCAGTCATACATAAGAGATACGTGTAGACTGCAATATGTTGGCAGTAAACAACACCAAAACTTTAAATGTTCCATTGAGAATATAGAACATTACACACAGCGCTCAAAAATCTGTCAAAATGTTTTTATTACAACTTCGGTAAGCTATGAAGCCGCACCGCTTGACGGATTGTCGGCGCATTAAACATACGAGTATTATTATGGTGCGTGTATAAGGACCGCAAAATGGCACATATTAGCAGACATATTACCTGCCGTTTTGTCTCGCAGGTTAGGCAAAAACAACTTTTCTTATCTTCTGGTACCTGCTGATGTGTATTTGGGATCTGCATAAATCCTGAAAACGTGCACGCGTCCGCAATTGTAGTCCGTACCGTAGTCATAAGCTTCTTTTTTTTTCTACCTTCTTATGTGGCATTCATCTTCCACTGTTGCCATTTCTAATATAAAGTAGCGTAAAGTTCTTACTTATATCTGTCAGTGGACTAGCTATCAAAGAGCTAAAAACTGTACTGGGTTTACATAATTCCCCTACGGAACTTTAGTTATTAGAGAGTTCCGGTCGGACGGTTTTTCACGGGACACATTTACGGCCTTGTTGTTGCATTATTGAGCCATGGATGAGGAGATGCTGCTCCGTTATTGATTTAAGTAAAGTTTGAATGTCATCAAAACAGTTAGTTCCATCTTTTGACACTTCTTCCACTCTCGTCCTTGC
Source organism: Entelurus aequoreus (assembly GCF_033978785.1). Taxonomy (NCBI): domain Eukaryota; kingdom Metazoa; phylum Chordata; class Actinopteri; order Syngnathiformes; family Syngnathidae; genus Entelurus; species Entelurus aequoreus. The sequence goes on along the minus strand of NC_084734.1, from coordinate 58,675,949 downwards.
ACGCTACACCGCTACAACAAAGATGACGGGGAGAAGATGCTGTCGAATGTGAGCCACGAAAATAAGACCGCCCACAAAACAGCGCATCCTGAAGCGACTGTTAGAAAGTTACACCTACTCAGTGCCTAGTGGTTAGAGTGTCCGCCCTGAGATCGGTAGGTTGTGAGTTCAAACCCCGGCCGAGTCATACCAAAGACTATAAAAATGGGACCCATTACCTCCTTGCTTGGCACTTAGCATCAAGGGTTGGAATTGGGGGTTAAATCACCAAAAATGATTCCCGGGCGCGGCACCGCTGCTGCCCACTGCTCCCCTCACCTCCCAGGGGGTGAACAAGGGTGATGGGTCAAATGCAGAGAATAATTTCACCACACCTAGTGTGTGTGTGACAATCAGTGGTACTTTAACTTTTAACTTGACTTGAAAATGGTCTGTAAAACATAATCTATGCAACATTTTGACCAAAGAACCACCATTACATGTTATGTAGACCACAAGGAAGTGTTTTCAATTTAGATCAAAAACAAAATATGACCGCTTTAATGCGCCTTATAATCCGGTGCGCCTTTTGTATGAAAAAAGACCTGAATAGACCCGCTCATCGGCAGTGCGCCTTTTAATTTGGTGCGCCCTATGGCCTGAAAAATATGGTATTCAATTAGAAGAATACTTATCCGATTAGTACGATAATCTCTCACTCTGAAAAACAATAATGGACGAAATCTCACAATGTACGATAATTTCACACCTTCAATATTTGGCTATTGGCAAACACAAACAGGATACATCCAAATCGGGGCGCTTTGTTATGCCAGTGAGAGCTTTTTTAACAGTGTTGTTTATTAAAAGGTTCAACTGTGTAGAAACTACACTATCCGGAGCCTGTAATGTCCTGAGCAATGTCAAATTCAGTATATATTTTTGTTTTCCTCAAAATACAATTCTTTTGAGCTTCTGCTTTGACATGTGTGAATGTGGTGTTATGTGATTTACATTTACGTTCCTCAAGGCACCCCTTCAAGTCCTCGTATTTTTGGCAATTACACATTTTGTCCGTAATCCAATTTATGTTGTTGATGTAGCTTGTTTACTTTAGATGCGGTCAGTAGTCATTTATTGAACTTCTTTACTTACTCTAGTTGTGTATTTTGGGCTATTCAAGTGGTGGCCCACAAGTTCAGTTCAAGAAACCTTGGATATACTCACATTTTTGCAGCATATTCTGAAAAACGCTATAGTGCTGTCATAGAAATCATATTTGACTAGCTTTTTTGCAGAATCTCCTTAAAAACAGCGGAGTGCCTCTGTAATTCTGAGGGTGGAGTCGGCTCTCCTGGTTGCTTTGTTGGGTCTGCTCCTGTCTCTGGCCATGCTCCCCCCACCCCAGCAGACGATGGCGTGGAACACCGCAGAGGCCACCACAGTGTATATGTTTTTTGTTTTTTTTAAATATTTTTGTTGTTGTTGTTTTACTTTTGTGGCTGTGTGTAGAAGTGGCTGGTTGCATCAGCTCTGCTCTTTTAATGTCTTTAATGTCCTTTGTGTTCTTTGATGTTTCCCTCGACACACATGTTTATGTGTGCTATGGCTATGAGTTTTGTTTTTACTTGGCCTCTGTCTAGACCCCCTCTCCAGGGGCCCAGGCTTAAACTGAATTGTTTTTTTCTCAAGTAGACCAAAATCTAATGTATATTGTAGAAGACACTCGTTCTCTGGAATAAACAAAATAGGACTTATAGTGAAGAGAGAAGTCTGGACCCTAGATCCTTAGCTTTCTGGAAATGTGGCTCCCGAAACATTTTAGTTGAATATCCCTGATTTACTATATTCTGTTTGTGAAATAGGAATATGATATGCAGTAATGACCTAGTAAGGTAAGAACCAACAACATGTTTGCTGTATAAGGATTTTAATATCATCAAATAAATAAACATCTTATGGAGTCGTGGTACAGCAGAAGAAAGGACATGCTAGATTATTATAAAATTAATTCATAAATAAACATGTGACGACATCTCATGTACACATTTAACCTTTGCACAAATGGACTCAAGCACTAAAAACATGCTGATGCTTGAGTATTTCTGGCCTGTTTGGACTCAGGAAGCTGCTCATTTGGACACACAGTTACGTCTATCATTTGCAGCTTCGTTTGCCTGCGGCGTCTTCACTTGTGCCAGTGGGCACTTAGATTCCCATGGTGCTGCACAGATGGTGCAGACAAATACAAGACACGACAGCCAGCACCAGGAGACCACATAAGGCAGGAAATCTAAGATGGAGGCAACCAAAGAAAGGAGTTGTTTCAGTCACATCTTTGCAACGTTGATCGATGACAAGATCATTCACTATTGTCAGTTATTATTTCTATATATTTGCTTTCTACATACTAAAATTGATGCAGTCGATATTGACACAAATTGAAATTCCATTATTCTAGATGCTTATTTAATGCCACAATTAAAACTATCATAATAATTGCAGTATCAGCTGGCATGTGCTGTTTGAGACTGCAGTATCGATCAAAGAAGGAGACTTATAAAGCTTGTTTGCTCTTGTGTGCTTAGCTGGTGTGTAGCTGCTGGCACCTATTAGCCTATAGCCTCCCATGTTTCCCTTTTCAAGGTCAGCGTAAACTTTATCCTCCCATTAAGAAAATCTGCTTTGGGCATCGTATTACATTACTGCTTCATGATGCATAAAATATAATCACATACAAACATAGACATTAACTACAAAGTATGTGGACTTTGATAAATAAATGCTGCACTTTATATACTTTAAATGAAGCTGCTAAAATACTGTAACTTGACCACCCACTGATTTGTAACTCACATACACTCTATGTATTGTACTTGTATTTTAAATTGTTCATCATTATGTAATTTCAATATCGTTGTGTATTTTCAATCCTGTGTAATTCAATTGGGGATGTTAGATGCACCATAAAATGACTATAAATGGAAATTAGCATGGTGCTAAATCTGGTGCAGCCATCTTCTTAATGTAACTACACACTGTCCTTCAAATAAACAAATACAAACAAACAAAGCAGGGTTACAACAGAAAAAAACAGTACATTCAAATGGCAACACAGGGACATATGGAGACATTAGACAATTTAGAGTGGCAGAAAAATGTTAAGTGCTTGCGTTTATTGTACGTTGCTCTATTACACTATTTTATTTAATTTTTTGCATTGTTCAACAGTTTGATAGAAGCTGGAACAAATGATAATTTGAGACAGTTTGTATTGCACTTTGGTATACAGAGGCTTCTTCTTGATGGGAGAAGTTTGTATTCTGAGGACAGTTGGTGAGAGGAGTCTGAAGAGATTTGTGTTGCTTGTGTCATATCTGACTGGTTATACAAATGGTCTATGGACTCATAATGTTTCATACCAATTATTTTCATTGCTGTTTTGTGTTTTTCAGCTGTACGGTTAGGTTGCCAAACCACCGTGTAATTCCATATCCGATTAGGCTCTCTAAAATAGCTTTGTAGAAAATTAGCATGATCTGATTGCTGACACCATACAGCCTCAGTCATCTCAAAAATGTAGTCTCGGTTGCAGTGTTTTGCACGAGTTATCAATGTGTGATTTCCAGCTGAGCAGGTTATCAACAAGGACCTCTGAATATTTATGCTTCCACCTGATTGATAGTCTGGTCTTTAATGACCACTGGCTTGTGTGTGGTGTTACGATTTAGACTGCTTTTAAGGATAGCTTATTAGATATTCATGCTCAATAAAGAATAGCTCACAATGTATTTCAGTGTTGATTGCTTAAAATGATGCTGGTTGAATATTCTGTGGAGCCAAGACACTGCCAGTAAGATTTGGTATGGTAACACATTGACATTGTGGAAAACGTATAGGCACCAAAACAATTTTTGGCAACAAATAAATACAAATATTGAAAACATGCAATATTTTGGGTGGATATTGTGTGAACAATTGTATATTTTTGATGTCGGTATTGTTTTTTTTTGTACACTTTTTATGATCAGCTTTTGTTTTCAAATTCACTATTACAGTGGCCTAGTGGTTAGAGTGTCCGCCCTGAGATCGGTAGTTTGTGAGTTCAAACCCCGGCCGGGTCATACCAAAGACTACAAAAATGGGACCCATTACCTCCCTGCTTGGCACTCAGCATCAAGGGTTGGAATTGGGGGTTAAATCACCAAAAATGATTCCCGGGCGTGGCTACGCTGCTGCCCACTGCTCCCCTCACCTCCCAGGGGGTGATCAAGGGGATGGGTCAAATGCAGAGGACAAATTTCACCACACCTAGTGTGTGTGTGACAATCATTGGTACTTTAACTTTAACTTAACTTAATTTTTTTATGGTTTCGTTTCTTTTTTTTTCAGTTCATCTTCTCTTTTTTACAGTTCAGTTTCTTTTATTTCAGTTTCACATCTTTTTTAACGGTTTTAAACTAATGGCAGTGTTTTGGCAGGAGGCTGCTTGTGTGTTGGGGCTTCCAACAAGTTTAAGTTATTTGCTTACTTGCTTTGTAAAGAGAATCATGGTCCCCCCTGTTAAGAATAACAATGAATGAATGCATCGTAATAAATTAAACATTTAATAAATGACAGCAATAAATCCTAACAACCGCTTAGTGCTGAAATCCACTGCATATGTAAAACCAATTTTGAAAGTAACAAAGTTGACCTGAGTGCTTTACGAATTAGGTAACTAGTCAAAAATGAATCAAACTTCACTATATTATTTAAAAAAATGTAAGACTTCTTTCAGAGCAACACACATAGGCCAACTCAAGATGAATGTAAAACACAACTTTTGCTTTCATATTTTGAAGTTTTTTAAACATAATTTAGACGCCCTCAGTCCTCTTTTCTTCTTCTACGGTGTTTCATCTGCAAACCCAAGTCAAGTAAAACTGCTTCCGGGTAAACTTGTTGTAAACCCCGCCCACAGGCACGTAAAACCGTAAAAAAAAGAAAAAAAACTGTAAAAAAGAGAAGTGAATATGGAAAAAAAAAACCTGATCATAAAAACCTGTGAAACGCACAAAATCAATAAAAGTATACAAATATAAATATTGCCATCGAAAAGATGTCATAATTCAAAAAAATATCCACCAAAGACATTGTATTTTTCAACGTTTGTATGTATTTGTTGCAAAAACTTGTTTCGATGCTACGGAGCCCTTAGAGGGACATGGAGGGGAAAAAAAAACCTTTTGCGAGATCTCGCATTACTTTTTGCGAGATTTTGCAAAAGGTTTTTTTCCTATGTCAGTGAACCGGAAGTGAAACAGACACAGCGATCGTGAACCGGAAGTGAAACAGACAAAGCGATGGAGGAGCCTGCCCATCATCCGTGGGAGAAGTTTATTGTTTTATATTTTAGTTTTGGCCTAACATATGAAGACATCAAATCGTATTATGGTCCCACAACAGAGCAGAGATGATGGGTAGGCTCCCGCATGCTCCCGCTCCTCCATCGCTGTGTCTGTTTTACTTCCGGTTCACTGACATAGGAAAAAAACTTTTTGTGAGATCTCGTAAAACATCCATGTCCCTTTAGTGCAGGGGTGTCCAAACTTTTTCCACTGAGGGCCGCACACTGAAAAATCAAAGTAAGCAGGGGCCATTTTGATATTTTTTATTTAAAAAACCAATACAATATATGTATAAAAAATATACATTTAGGCCTCCACTCAAGCTTGACCAAAGGGTTTTGGTAAAAAAAATATAAAAAATGTGTCATTATTCAGTATTATTATTTGTATTATTATTCAAGTTTTAAATCTTTAGATAAACATTAGGTCTATCTGTCAATATAACGTTTTTAAAGATTTAAGTTGTATGCTCTTTTTGTCAAAGAAAACCCAGTTTTTTATGGAAAAAACAAAATATGCAATATTTTCACCCAATAAAATTTTTAAGTGGAATATTTGACATTATATAATAATTGGAGCCTTAAAAAGGTCAATAACTCATAACACCATTTTTTTTTATTTTATTCACAATACCATAGAACAATTACAATAGTAGTGGATATCATTGGTAAGTGAAAGGGTCCCCCAAATGAGCTAGAAGAAGCTTTTGACGGGGGGTCCAGAGGACAGTATATACATGGAAGGATGAATCATGGTAGCAAGCACAACAACAACAAAAAAACAACAACGCTATATGATAAACACAAGATAATAGTACTAAAGCATGCATACACATACACACATACATTCATTCAACCATGCAAAACCCAACGGTAGTCAACCCCACATGAGGCATTAGAGATAGGTGGTTAATAGGTAAGTTTTCAGTTTCTTTTTGAAGTTGGAGAATGAATACAGCATCTTGAGGCTCTCATCAAGCCGGTTCCAAATCTTAGATCCCCTGCATACAACACTTCGAGCGGTACAAGCCAGTAGACGATGTTTACCTGATATCAGATCTAAGTTACGAGTGTTGTGGGCATGCTGGGGATGGTAGATAGGAACCAAGCTACAGAGCCTAAGATTCAGCCTGTGAATGACTTGAAAGGTTAAACAAGCATTTTGATAAATATTGAACTCTGTCAGTCTTAAGAGATGATAATTATGGAATAGATGTCGAGTGGGGGCATTAAACTTGGACCATGACAGGGCCCGTATGATTTTCTTTTGCATAGATTCTAATTTGTGAAGGTAGGCAGGGAAGGTGTTACACCAGATGACATTACAGTAATTAAGATGTGGTTCAAAGAGAGTTTTATATAGGGTAAGTAGAGCATACAGAGGAAGATAATGACAAAGGTGAAAGAACAGGCCAACATATTTGGATAATTTGTTTAACAGATGGCTAATGTGACATTTGAAATTGAGGTATTCGTCAATGATGACCCCCAGGAATTTTGTGGAATACACTCTCTGTATTTCCTGCCCATTGATGTTGATATGGCAGTGCTCAGTATTTGTCCAGTTTTTATTTGAATGAAATAGAATAACATTTGTTTTATTAACATTAAGTGAGAGCTTATTGCATTGGAACCAGGAATCCACTTTCACAATTGAATTGACAGTTACTTGTAGATCGTGTAGGCTCCTCTGTGAGGTAAACAAATTTGTATCATCAGCAACAATTATTATATGAAAAGTTTCGGAGGAGTTTACAAAATCATTTATGTAAAGGATAAAAAGGAGAGGCCCCAAGATGGATCCCTGGGGCATTGATTTTAATAAATTATTATTTTTTGAGCAATGACACTTAAAAACAAATCACACTAACATTATTGGGGATCCAAAAGGGTCCTACTCATTAAAGTGTTAAAAAATAAATTATAATTTTTTTTTACTGTTTACTTTTAACACAATAATCTCAATAATCTCAACTTCAGATCCATCCGCAAATTATACATTTCATTGTTGTTTATGTTTTGTGTTTGTTCGTTTGAAGCCCTTCTTTAAAAAAAAAAACAGCTCAGTTTTTTATATGGCAAACACAAAATATGCAACATTTTCCCCAAAAAATATCTCAAAGTGGAATATTTAATGTGACGTAATTGGAGCCTTGAATAGGTCAATAATTCATAATGACATTGATTTTGATTCATTATTATTTTTTAAAGAAAGAAACAGCCTGCATGGCAGCTTTGTGTTATTAGAGTAAACATTGCAACATTTTCTTGTTACATTTCACCTGTTTGCTTTTTTATACCATTTTTTATGTTTTTAATATTTTCCAATCGTATTTTTAAAATGTGCCGTGGGGCCGTTAAAAAATGACCTGCCCTCGGGCCGCACTTTAGTGGCTCCGTACGGTGCCAATACAACTTTCAAGTTTTTTTCAATACCAAATCTTACTGGCATTGTTTTGCCTCCATAATATTCATACATAATAAAGATTAGTATGGAAAATAATGTTTGCATAACATATGAAATGAAGTTGTGTTGAATTTATGAACTATTGCTAGACCTGTGTGTAACCTTTCGATTGGCATAATCACCTGTAGTTTGTCATCTGTGCAAAACGGGAAATGGAACATGACTGAAACTTTGGTCATAAAAGATGAGGTAAAGTGAGACAGAAAAAGTATTAAGATAAAACAGCTGTCTGCATCCGCCTTGGGGAAATCCCCTGATTTTGCTATACAGACTGAGGGTTTTTGACATCCTTGCCCACACACCTTTCAGCAAACGTTTGTGACGTGTGTCGACAACAACACAGAGAGCCTCTTTAAGTATACAGTATGTCTTGGTGTTGATGCAAATACATGTAACTGATCAAATATTAAACAGAGTGTTTGACCACCCTCTGATCAAACGAACATGCGAGTGGACCAATCCAGGTTTTTGGGGTCTGCGCCGAACACAAGCCTTTTGCCTTGGGTCAAAAATCATCTGTTTTTTTTGTAGATGACCTGACTAAAATACAAGAAAGTGGGACATTTAGATTTTAACTTAGCTCCATGTAAGTACACAATATTAACTCAACAACATTGTAAATGAGTTTTGATATACAGTATAGGCCAAAAGTTTGGACACACCTTCACCTCATTCAATGTGTTTTCTTTATTTTCATGACTATTTACATTTTAGATTGTCACTGAAGGCATCAAAACTATGAATAAACACATGTGGAGTTATGTACTTAACAAAAAAAGGTAAAATAACTGAAAACATGTTTTATATTCTAGTTTCTTCAAAATAGTCACCCTTTGCCCTGGTTACTGCTTTGCAGTAAAACAGACACAGCGATGGTATTTGGACACACATTGAATGAGAAGGTGTGTCCAAACTTTTGACCTGTACTGTATGTTACTACTTTACGTCAATATGTACATCATTGTACTCGCCTTGGTTTTCTTTGAATTTCACTACTCCCGTCATTAGTAATATCAATATTTTTAAGTGTGCATGTATGCTCTGGGGCACCATGATGGTTAGTGCGAGTGCCTTACAATAAGAAGGTCCTGGGTTCGGACCCCATGCTCTGGGTCTTCCTGTGTGGAGTTTGCATGTTCTCCCCGTGACTATGTGGGTTCCTTCCGGGTACTCCGGCTTTCTCCCATCTCCAAAGACATGCACCTGGGGATAGGTTGATTGGCAACACGTAATTGGCCCTAGTGTGTGAATGTGAGTGTGAATGTTGTCTGTCTATCTGTGTTGGCGATGAGGTGGCGACTTGTCCAGGGTGTACGCCGAGAGGGACAAGCGGTAGAAAATGGATGTATGGCTCTGGTATATTTATAATGAATGAGCAGGTATCGGACACCTCGGTCTCCTTGGACGCATCCTCGCTCATCCATGCGGACTGGACACTGGCCGAGAGTTAGTGAGCGGCCGAGGGTGGAGTCGTCTCTCTTGGTTGCTTTGTTGGGTCTGCTCCTGTCTCTGGCCATGCTCCCCCCACCCCAGCAGACGATGGTGTGGAACATCGCAGAGGCCACCACAGTGTATATGTTTTGTTGTTGTTGCTGTTGTTGTTTTACTTTTGTGGCTGTGTGTAGAAGTGGCCGGTTGCATCAGCTCTGCTCTTTTAATGTCTTTAATGTCCTATTCTTTGATGTTTCCCTCTAACACGCGTTTATGTGTGCTATGGCTATGAGTTTTTTTCCCCTTGGCCTTGTTGTGGTTACTACTAAGGGGAGGTGACGGCAAAAAGACACCAGGGGGAAGTAGGTACAATTGTTTTATTATTATTATATATTATATATATATAATAAATAATAAATAACATTGTACATACATTGTTTTAGCCCCTGAGCTAGCACCAGCCCCTCGGCTAGCCCCCGAGCTAGCACCAGCCCCTCGGCTAGCCCCTGAGCTAGCACCAGCCCCTCGGCTAGCTCCAGAGCTAGCACCAGCCCCTCGGCTAGCCTCCAAGCTAGCCCCAGCCCCTCGACTAGCCTCCGAGCTAGCCCCAGCCCCTCGACTAGCCTCTGAGCTAGCCCCAGCCCCTCGGCTAGCTCCAGAGCTAGCACCAGCCCCTCGGCAAGCCTCCGAGCTAGCCCCAGCCCCTCGACTAGCCTCCGAGCTGGCCCCAGCCCCTCGACTAGCCTCTGAGCTAGCCCCAGCCCCACGGCTAGCCCCCGAGCTAGCACCAGCCCCACGGCTAGCCCCCGAGCTGGCACCAGCCCCTCGGCTAGCCCTTGAGCTAGCACCAGCCCCTCAGCTATCCCCTGAGCTAGCACCAGCCCCTCGGCTAGCCCCCGAACTAGCACCAATCCCCAGGATAGCCCCCGTGTCTCCACCAGCTCCCAGGCTGGCCCCGACCTTCGCCCCTCAGCCAGCAGCGCTGACCTTCGCCCCTCGGCCGGCAGCGCCGACTTCCGCCCCTCGGCCGGCAGCGCCGACCTCCGCCCCTCGGCCGGCAGCGCCGACCTCCGCCCCTCGGCCGGCTCCTCAGCTGCCCTCCCCGTCTCCGGCTTTGACTTCTGCTGCCGCTTCCATGCCGCCGAAGACGTCTGCCGCTTCCACGCCGCCGAAGACGTCTGCCGCTTCCACGCCGCCGAAGACGTCTGCCGCTTCCACGCCGCCGATGACGTCTGCCGCTTCCACGCCGCCAATGACGTCTGCCACTTCCACGCCGCCAATGACGTCTGCCGCTTCCACGCCGCCGACTTCATCCTCTTCGCCTCAGACGTCACCTTCTCGTTACCGGCGAGACGCACCATGGCGCCACTCGTGTCTGCCTTCCCGACGGCCAAGATGGTGGCCATTCCTGGGTCGCCGGCCTCAGCGGCGTTCTACTCGCCGCCGCCACCAGACTCGTCCCCGGTGGATTTGGGGACACTTGGGCCGGCGACCCACCACCAGTTCGCCCCTCCACCCTCCCTTGACTGTTGTTCCTGTTTGGGGGGTTCTACTTCCAGGACATCTGGAATCTGTCCATAGGGGGGGGATACTGTTACGGCTCAGACCCCTGCCGTCTGTGCGCACCTTGGGACACACCCACGGCCGCACAAATCCAGGGACGCGCCGCGCGCGCCTCCGCCCTGCAGCAGCCGCCAGCTGCAAACACTCACTGGCTATCTGCACACCTGAGATTGATGAGGGCGTGCCGGATAAAGGCAGGGTGGACCCAAGGATCGGGGCGGGAACTTGGTTTTCTCATGGTGACCCGTAAGCGAAGCTTTAGCTCTCTCTCCTTGCCTTAACCCCCCCCCCCCCCGTCTTCTTCCGTGTTCCTGCAGTACCCTCCGTCGCCTGGACAGTGAGCTGTGCGTCTCACTTTTCCCTGGATCTCCCCCCTGTGTTTTTGGACTGCCTTCCTCGTTCCTGACTCCTCGCTCGCCCCTGGACTTGACGCCCCTCTCAGTCCCACGGACCCCCGCTTGAATCCCGGATCACCTGCCTGCCCCCTGGACTTCCTCGTCTCTCGTTCAACTCTTTGGTAACACACACTTCAGTTAAATTCTACACATAGTCTTACACCACACACAATCTTATTCTAGTTCACACTCCATTTCCTTAGTTTAGTTGTATTGTTTATTATTATCATATATATATATATATATATATATATATATATATATATATATATATATATATATATATATATATATATATATATATATATATATATATATATATATATATATATAATAAATATTGTACATACTGTCCCCTGGTGTCTGTTTGCCGTCATCTCCCTTAGTCCAACCACAACAGGCCTCAGTCGGGACTGAGGCCAAGCGTTTACCTGTTTCTCACCTTTTTTGTAAGGGCCGCCGGAAGTTGGCAGACCCGTCAGCGATCCTGTTCTGTCTCCCTGTAATGTTTGTCTGATCTTGAATGGGATTGTGCTGAAAATCTTAATTTCCCCTCGGGGATTATTAAAGTATTTTTCATTCTGATTCTGATTCTGATACAGGCAAGTATTAATTACTGAAGCCAAGCAGTTGAAGTGAGTGAGTTATATAGTTGTGTAGAAGTACCATTATTTTCATGGACCGGCTTTCCACTTGTGCCAGATACGTAAATACAGCAAAAATAAGTGCATGGAAAATACAACTCACTATAACGCTGAATTAGTGGGAGTTTGTTTCTTTGCAATGAGATGCAGATGGAAATCAGCCTTGGGCTACAATCTGTCACATTTATATTTGATATGTTCATGAATGTGCATTGTATCATGTTACACAGTTATAACAAATATAACAACTTCCTATGAGGAGATTTATTGTACATCTATAAACCAGTTTATTGATGTTTAGTGGGACAGGCCAAAGTTAAGTTGGAGAAAATGCAGTCCTTTATAAATTATTTCCTGTTTCTCGTTGCTTTGTTGGGTCTGCTCCTGTCTCTGGCTATGCTCCCCCCACCCCAGCAGACGGTGGCGTGGAACACCGCAGAGGCCACCACAGTGTATATGTTTTTGTTTTCTATCCATCCATTTTCTACCGCTTGTACCTTTCGGAGCCTATCTCAGCTGCATTCAGGCGGAAGGTGGTGTACACCCTGGACAAGTCGCCACCTCATCGCAGGGCCAACACAGATAGACAGACAACATTCACACTCACATTCACACACTCGGGCCAATTTAGTGTTGCCAATCAACCTATCCCCAGGTGCATGTCTTTGGAGGTGGGAGGATGCCGAAGTACCCGGAGGGAACCCACGCAGTCACGGGGAGAACATGCATATTTCGTTGTTTTACTTTTGTGGCTGTGTGTAGAAGTGGCTGGTTGCATCAGCTCTGCTCTTTTTAATGATCTCTGTGTTTTTTGATATTTCCCTCTTACACACATGTTTATGTGTGCTATGGCTTTGAGGTTTTTTTTCTCCCTTGGCCTCAGTCTGAACCCCCTCTCCAGGTGCCCAGGTTTAGACTGATTTTTTTTTTCTCCCCTGCCCCCGCCTCCCCCCTCTCCCCTCCCCAGCGTTTACCTGTGTCTCACCTTTTTTGTAAGGGGCGGTGGAAGTTGGCAGACCCGTCAGCGATCCTGTTCTGTCTCCCTATAATGTTTGTCTGATCTTGAATGGGATTGTGTTGAAAATCTTAATTTCCCCTCGGGGATTTTTAAATAATTTTTGATTCTAATTCTGATTCATGCAAGTATTAATTACTGAAGTCAAGCAGTTGAAGTGAGTGAGTGATATAGCTGTGTAGAAGTACCAGTACACAGCTAGTAGCACAGCATGGTTTAGAAGCGATGCAGTGGGATGAGAAGTGGAGATGAGAGGAAGTGATGAGGTTTAGGCAGGAAGAGGAGGGCAAGTGTGGGAGGACGTGTCCTCTGGCTGTGCTTTACAACAACAAGCAGCATTGATTTGTTCCTCTTCCTGCTTGGCTTTGACTCACAAGCAAAAGTTGACACAGAGTGGTGTGAACTGGAAGGAATATGTGATAAAACATTTGGAATCCAACATAATACCCAGTTGCACAAGATGTACAACATCTGCACACATGCACGAAGAACCAACTCATACTGCTGTGAGTGGACATGTTATTAATCATTCGGCTTTTGGAGTGTTACAAAGGTGTATTGATTCGCCACCCGGTACATATTAACAGTGATGGACAGGAAGTGTTTATGTCGTCTACTTGCTCAACAAATACAGTCGTCCCTCGCCAGTTAGCAATTCGAATATTGCAACTTCACCACAGAGCAGGGTTTTTTTTTTACCATATTTTACATATATTAATTGTTAAACTAAGTATTATGTGTATTACAGTGCAGTATTTGTCTTGGTTTCTATTATGTTGTGGTAATCGATAAGGATACTCACCAAGCTGAACTTCCGCTTCCTGGTTAAGAGTTAGCATTTCTACTAACAACAGACAGCTAATCTTTACACGATACCATGAATTGATTAACGTGGACCCCGACTTAAACACGTTGAAAAACTTATTCGGGTGTTGCCATTTAGTGTTCAATTGTACGTAATATGTACTGTACTGTGCAATCTACTAATAAAAGTTTCAATCAATCAATCAATCTTCACTGCAACAGTAAAGTTGACAAACTTTTGTCAGAACAACTTTTTGATAAACACCTTCAACTCCTGCCTCATCTATAACACATCTCCACATTGTTGAAACGTTGACATGAAGGATATGGAATGACAATGCTGGAGACACAATGCTAACAACAGAAAATGCTAACAGCACAGCTAATGGTCGTAGCTACGACTGTCAAGTTGACCAAGTTTTTGCAGAACAACGTACGCCCGTGGTTGCAGTACATGGGAGCTCAGTTCTAACTTAATGAAAGTATCTGATTAAGTATCTCCATGTCGTGATCGTGTTGTAGTGGCCAGGTGACACTTGAAGAATCCTCTGGGCTACTAGTCAGTACTGTAATCTACAGGAGAACACACTGATGGCTACAATGATTTTTAACGATAATAAGACTTGTCCAGGGTGTACCCCGCCTTCTGCCCGAATGCAGCTGAGATTGGCTCCAGCACCCCCCGCGACCCTGAAAGGGAAAAGCGGTAGGAAATGGATGGATGGAATAATTATAATTTTGGAATCAGAAAGAAATGTGATTCCAAGTCTGTCAAAACACGTCCTCAGGAAGATTTTTCCCTCAATTAGAGTTTCACAAGTACAGTCAGGGGTCGTCATCTTACATGGATGAATGTGCTTTGAAATTCAACTTTGAGTTTAAGAACTGGGATTATACAGTGTATGCTTCTTGGCTACAGGGAGAAGTCGCATCATGTTTGTCACGATTACTTGTCTTTCATCATTCACTTTGAAAGTGACTGTAACTCGTTGTAATGATATCCTTTTTTATTTAAATATGTAAATATATCTTTATCGATATATGCAATTATGTATATATTTTTTTTAATTTAAATATGTAATTGTGTTTTTTTAAATTTATATATGTAGTTGTCTTTTTAAATTTAAATATGTAATTGTCTTTTTTGGCAGCACGGTAGACCAGGGGTTAGTGCGTGTGCCTCACAATACGAAGGTCCTGGGTTCGAGCCTGCGCTCGGGATCTTGCTGTGTGGAGTTTGCATGTCCTCCCTGTGACTGCGTGGGTTCCCTCCATGTTCTCCGGCTTCCTCCCACCTCCAAAAACATGCACCTGGGGATAGGTTGATTGGCAACACTAAATTGGCCCTAGTGTGTGGATGTGAGTGTGAATGTTGTCTGTCTATCTGTGTTGGCCCTGTGATGAGGTGGCGACTTGTCCAGGGTGTACGCCGCCTTCCGCCCGATTGTAGCTGAGATAGGCTCCAGCACCCCCCGCGACCCAGAAAGGGACAAGCGGTAGAAAATGGATGGATGGGATTGTCTTTTTTATTGAAATATGTATGTATGTCTGATTATACTGCCAACCCAAAGCCTTAACAACATAATACTAAATGTAATCAATATTTACAATTCAGTATGAACACAACATACTTATCATCACAATATATTTCATACATGATATGATGGTCATTAGCTTTTTATAAGCAGTGTTCTTGAAGTGTGAACACAGGCAACATGTCATATATGTAACTCGTTGTAATGATATCCTTTTTTATTTAAATATGTAAATATATATTTATCGATTTATGCAATTATGTATATATATTTTTTTATTTAAATATGTAATTGTGTTTTTTTTATTCAGATACGTAGTTGTCTTTTTAAATTTAAATATGTAATTGTCTTTTTTGGCAGCACGGTAGTATAGCAATTCATATATATAGTGTTTTCTCAATTATTTGGGGGTTAAGTTGGATACCCTCCAGTGGATGACCTACATACTTTTAACATGATTACTTAACATGATGATGTAACTGAGCGCTGATACTCAATGGTATTTTAAAATCAAGATACTCAATGATACTTTAAAATCTGCAATGCACTGAGACAGCAGTAGTGAACCATATATATATATATATATATATTGATATATATATATATATATATATATATATATATATATACACTACCGTTCAAAAGTTTGGGGTCACCCAAACAATTTTGTGGAATAGCCTTCATTTCTAAGAACAAGAATAGACTGTCGAGTTTCAGATGAAAGTTCTTTTTTTCTGGCCATTTTAAGCGTTTAATTGATCCCACAAATGTGATGCTCCAGAAACTCAATCTGCTCAAAGGAAGGTCAGTTTTGTAGCTTCTGTAACGAGCTAAACTGTTTTCAGATGTGTGAACATGATTGCACAAGGGTTTTCTAATCATCAATTAGCCTTCTGAGCCAATGAGCAAACACATTGTACCATTAGAACACTGGAGTGATAGTTGCTGGAAATGGGCCTCTATACACCTATGTAGATATTGCACCAAAAACCAGACATTTGCAGCTAGAATAGTCATTTACCACATTAGCAATGTATAGAGTGTATTTCTTTAAAGTTAAGACTAGTTTAAAGTTATCTTCATTGAAAAATACAGTGCTTTTCCTTCAAAAATAAGGACATTTCAATGTGACCCCAAACTTTTGAACGGTAGTTTATATATATATATATATATATATATATATATATATATATATATATATATATATATATATATATATATATATATATATATACAGTGCTCAATACCGGGGTAGAGCGGAATATACGTTAGGTCAGGAAAAAACAGAGGCTGTGTCATCCCTACAAGCCTGTTCTGCAGGTTTCCCTGCTCAATACCCTGCTTGTTTCCTTACAAGCCTGCAAAACAGGCTTGTAAGGATGATATAGCCTCTGTTTTTTCCTGTATATATATATATATATATATATATATATATATATATATATATATATATATATATATATATATATATATATATATACACACACACATATATACATGCATAATTTCCCCTCGGGGATGAATAAGGTATTTCTGATTCTGATTCTGATATATATGTATCTGTGAAACACTTTGTTTTTGACTGCTGTGGTCTCAGTGCATTGCATATTTTCATTTTATTTTAATTATTATAAAACAAATTTAATTTTTTTTTTAATTGTTTTTAGAAAATAGCCTATGTGTCAGCTTTGTAATATAATTGTCAAATTTCTCGTTAAGGCATTATACATATATATATATATATATATATATATATATATATATATATATATATATATATATATATATATATATATATATATATATATATATATATATATATATATATATATATATATATATATATATATATATATATATATATATATATATATATGTCTGCTGACATGCAAGCAGAGTAGTAGATTTTTGTAAAAAGCTTTTATAATTGTAAAGGACAATGTTTTATCAACTGATTGCAAAAATGTAAATTTGTTTTAACTATTAAATGAACCAAAAATGTGACTTATTTTATCTTTGTGAAAATATTGGACACAGTGTGTTGTCAAGCTTATGAGATGCGATGCAAGTGTAAGCCACTGTGACACTATTGTTCTTTTTTTTATTTTTATAAATTTCTAATGACAATGTCAATGAGGGATTTTTAATCACTGCTATGTTGAAATTGTAACTAATATTGATACTGTAGTTGATAATATTCATTTTTGTTTCACTACTTTTTGTTTGTTCTGTGTCGTGTTTGTTTCTCCTCTCAATTGCTCTGTTTATTGCAGTTCTGAGTGTTGCTGGGTCAGGTTTGGTTTTGGAATTGGATTACATTGTTATGGTATTGCTGTGTATTGTTTTGTTGGATTGATTCATTGAAAAAAATAAACAATAAAAAAAAATAAAAAAAATAAAAAAATTAAAAATAAAAATCGATTTTTTTAAAATGAGAATCGATTCTGAATCGCACAACGTGAGAATCGAGATTTGAATCGATTTTTTCCCACAATCACATATATATATATATATATATATATATATATATATATATATATATATATACAAAAAAATAAATATATATATATATATATATATATATATACAGTATATATAAAATGTTTTTTTTTTTTTGTAGCTTAGAAAAAATATGTATTCGGGCTGCACTTTGGATATCCCTGTGAAAGAAACTTTTTTGTACAATGTATTAATAAATGTTGTTCATGTGTGTAAATTGTTCGGACTTTATCTACACCACAATATTAGGCGAGTCGCAGGTAGGACAATTGTGTGACAACAGCAATGCACCCGGTCGCTTGCAATAATTGTCGTCATTTGCATATTCATGAGGCTTAAGGTGGTCCGCAGAAGAGCGCCTGCGTCGTCGCATGCAGATCGCATCAAAGTGAAAATAACGATCAAAAACGAGAGAAATCCCATTTGTTCCACTCACCGTGTAATGGCGAGCTTTTAGGAGAGTGTGCTGCGTGATTTGGAGGCTGAAAGCAGAGCAGAATGTGGAGAAGCGTCTGGCACAGATGGCAGCCGCTGATATGAAGCCAGTTAGATTGGAACTCACTGCTCACAATTCTTTTTCATCTGCTATAGAAATACACCCACCCTCCAATTTATCCAAAATTATTACACGCAGACTATGCAGCACAAAAATTGGGAGCATATATCCTGCTTTTGTACCAATTATTTATTTATATCCATCCATTTTCTACCGCTTGTCCCTTTCGGGGTTGCTGGAGCCTATCTCAGCTACAATCGGGCAGAAGGCGGGGTACACCCTGGACAAGTCGCCACCTCATCGCAGGGCCAACACAGATAGACAGACAACATTCACACTCACATTCACACACTAGGGCCAATTTAGTGTTGCCAATCAACCTATCCTCAGGTGCATGTCTTTGGAGTAGTGCGTTATTATTTATTATTAGATTATTTTTTGGCATTATTTTTTAGCATCTAGCATTCCGTTTGGTACAAAGAGTATTGATTTCAGCCACAATACTGTGCTTATTAAAAGTATTGGACAGGAATTTTTTATGGCATCTACTCGCAAAACAATAGTGCCAAGGAAAAGCCAGAGCTTGAAAACCCTCTTCTGTGGTAAAGGTCTGCTGTTTGCAGTGGTGTGCGGTGAGGTTAATGTCTGGTGAGGCACTGCATCATAGATTTACAAACATATGAACCCTAAATAGTATCTTATTCACCATGTGATTGGCAGCAGTTAACGGGTTATGTTTAAAAGCTCATACCAGCATTCTTTACACAACTGTAGCGCACAAAAAAATCACATTTAATAAAAAAAAACATTATTATGGTCTTACCTTTCTTGCTGGACAGCCTTTGCGTGTGTACCACGCCGTTTGAAAAGAACGGGTCTTCTGTCCCGAAGTCAAAAGCAAACCTTTTAGCTCCGGCGTTGGTATACCTTTAATTATTACCTCCTGCTTCGATTGAAAGTCCAGTTTAGAAAACTGTTTTATTTTACATATGTAATCCTCCATGTTTTTAATAAAAGTCCAGGCGAGAGGAAATAAACAATAGCTTGCAAACTTTTTTTTTTTTTCTTCTTCTTCTGCGGCCAAGGAATGATCTCTGGGATCACTACCGCCCTCTACCACCAGGAGGCCGGATTACTGTGAGCCTCGACCAGTACGTTTTTTGCAGTAGATTTATGAATGCTCAGCACAAGAAATATGTTACACACATACAGTTTTTGACAAAATACACTGTACATTATATACCTCAGCTAACTAAACTATGCCATAGTTTAGTTAGCTGATATAATTCATATAGCAATACAGTCTCACTGCACAGCAGCTCAGCAGTTAGCCAAGTCATTGTGCACAATCCATGTTGAGGCACACATCAGTGACGTGCCTCATCTGGCTGCTGATCACCGCACCGTCTCTTCTCAGTATTTGAATGGCAATTGTGAAAATAAAAATAAAAATAATCTAAAACTGGTGAAGTTAAATGGAAAATAACTTTAGTATAATCACTGGATACATATAACAATTTAATTATTATTTTTTCTTTTTACATTTTTTTTTTTTCCATGACGGCAGGTGAGGCCCCGCCTCCCCTGCCTCTAGTGACGGCACGTCACTGGCTGTTTGGGAACACTTCCCAGTCAAATATGTAAACAAAGACAAGTGGATAAGATGTTCTGTCTATCAGGCACACTTTCTTTGTTAGCATTACAAATTGCAACAATAATTAGAGACAGTAATACAGTGTACAGGGGAAGAAGACGGCACAGACAGCCGGGATGTCGTTTTAGCTCTATATTTATTATCTTACAAAAGTATGGAGTGTGAAACTAATCCAAAAATGTGTATGTGTGTGACTATGTGTAGCGATTATCAAGTGTGTTACCAGAAGTGTTGAGCGCGGTGCGGAAGTCCAAGGGGGCAAGACAAGCTCGGAGGTCCGTGAGCAGGCGTGAGGTCAAGGGCAGGAGAGCAGCGTCAAAGGTCCGTGTCCAGGCGAGAGGTCGAGATCCAAAAGGGGCAGCTAGGGAACCAGAGGTGAACACGGGGAGACGAGACACACAGCTCGCAAACATGGGACGGAGGAATGCTGTGTACGGGAACAGGTAGCTACGTTCTGGCCCGGAACGTAAGTCTGCACCAGCTTAAGAAGCCCAGGGAGCTCATCAGCGACAGGTGTGCAGATTGCAGATAGATTGCAGCTGCCTGCTGCAGCCGGAGTGGCGCGCGCAGGTGCGCTCTTGGAGGTGCGCCCAGCGCAGCGCACAGATGAATGCGCACTGAGGTGCGCCCGGGCTGTGACAGACAGTCCACTACAGATACGCCTGTTTGCCTGCCAGGTGTTTGAGTCTGCAACCAGAGGTGACGTTACAAGCAGCAAAGATATCCAAAACATGTACCATTTGATTTTATGTGAATCAGTACTGACACATTTCAGTTTGTACCATGGCTGTAGCTAACATTGACGGCACCAAGGTCACGTCCTGGGTATTTTTTTTTTTAGGTGACAAAAAGAAGACGATATGACTGCAAATGTACAGCACTTTGTGTCGGACATTGTGTCGTAGTTAAAATTGTGGTAAGGTTTTAAAATTTGTTGTAATGATGTTAAAATTGTGTAATACGCTAACCTTCAGTATATTGATGAACACTTTTACAAAATCGTGCTGATTGTCAAAGATGTTAGCTATTATAACACATGAAAGTTCCACCTCAATGGAAGCTCTTGTTATTCTGAAAATGTATTCATTGTGTTGGTCAAGGTAATATTATGAATATGCTGCTGGGATACACATGTTTCAGCCTTTCAAAGCTCCTCTTGGACCACCAATTTTTGACCTCTGTATTTGTCAAATCCTAGTTATGGCCCAGGTTGGCCCCTATAAAAATACCAATCCAGTACCCATCCCTAATAATAAACATAGTGAAGCTAACAGGAAACCAAGGCCTTCTTCTACAGTAGACATGTCCTCTCTATAAGACGCTCAACAAAGCAGGAGACGTTTAAAAGGCTTCTTGAACGCTGTATAGTGTGTAAGGTTCACAATACGCTGCAATATGACATCTGTTTATTCATAAAATCCAAAGGAAATTAGTGCCACACATTGCTTCCTTTTCCCTCCCCTGCTGTCAGCAGCAAAGAGGAAATTGGGAAAGTAAAACTGTGAAATCTTGATGCACTTTTATCACGTAAGATGCAAATGAGATGCCAACCTTTCAGAAATAAGTTAATGGAATTGTGTCTAATTATCCAATGTCTCATTTTTAATTTTGTAAATTGTGTGTGAAAACTTTTTTTTTTTTTTGCATGGTCACTATGTTGTATAGACGTGAATACATACATTATATTTATAGAACTTTACATTATATTGTATTAATCCTGTTGAACATTTGTATGAAGTTTTAAAGCCGAATGCTAATACTGCTTTTAATCACAGGTGTCAAACTCAAAAGGTATTAAGTGTTTTGTGGCGGCTCTTTTATTAAAGGCTTTTATTTTGAACACGTCACTTCCAATTCTACTTTTGTTACATGCAGAAACTTCTTTACTTTCTGCTTCATTGTTAATTTATTAATTTCTTTGTTAATTTCCTTAAAGGCCTACTGAAATGATTTTTTTTTATTTAAACGGGGTTAGCAGATCCATTCTATGTGTCATACTTGATCATTTTGCGATATTGCCATATTTTTGCTGAAAGGATTTAGTATAGAACAACGTCGATAAAGTTCGCAACTTTTGGTCTCTGATAAAAAAAAAACTTTCCCCTACCGGAAGTAGCGTGACGTTGTCAGTTGTTCACTCCCTCATATTTTCCTATTGTTTTCAACGCAGCTAGAGCTATTCGGACCGAGAAAGCGACGATTACCCCATTAATTTGAGCGAGGATGAAAGATTCGTGGATGAGGAACGTTAGAGTGACGGACTAGAATGCAGTGAAATACATATTTTTTTTCGCTCTGACCGTAACTTAGGTACAAGCTGGCTCATTGGATTCCACACCCTCTCCTTTTTCTATTGTGGATCACGGATTTGTATTTCAAACCACCTCGGATACTATATCCTCTTGAAAATGAGAGTCGAGAACGCGAAATGGACATTCACAGTGCCTTTTATCTCCACGACAATACATCGACAAAGCTCTTTAGCATGAGCTAACGTGATAGCATCTGTCTCAAATGCAGATAGAAACAAAATAAATAAATCCCTGACTGGAAGGATAGACAGAAGATCAATTACTATGTATACTATTAAACCATGTACATGTAACTACACGGTTGATAGATCTCAGCCTGGCAAAACTTAACAATGCTGTTGCTAACGACGCTAAGGCTAACTTAGCAACCGGACCTCACAGAGCTATGATAAAAACATTAGCGCTCCACCTACGCCAGCCAGCCCTCATCTGCTCTGCTCATCAACACCCGTGCTCACCTGCGTTCCAGCGATCGACGGCGCGACGAAGGACTTCACCCGATCATCCGTGTGGTGGGTCTGCTAGCATCGGCTAGGCGTCTGCTATCCAAGTAAGTAGTCCTTGTTGTGTTTCTACAGCCAGCCGCTAATACACCGATCCCACCTACAACGTTCTTCTTTGCAGCCTCCATTGTTCATTAAAGAAATTGCAAAAGATTCACCAACACAGATGTCCAGAATACTGTGGAATTATGAAATGAAAACATAGCTTTTTTGTATTGTATTCAATGGGGAAGGCATACCTCTGTTCCCCGGGCTACGTCACGCGCATACGTCATCCTCCGAAGGCTTTTTCAACCGGAAGTTTAGCGGGAAATTTAAAATTGCACTTTATAAGTTAACCCGGCCGTATTGGCATGGGTTGCAATGTTAAGATTTCATCATTGATATATAAACTATCAGACTGCGTGGTCGGTAGTAGTGGGTTTCAGTAGGCCTTTAACATTATATGAAACACATCTGAAGCATTAATGGATTTTAAAGTTTTTTATGATGTTATGATATCAAAGTTGGAATCATAGCTCTGTCATTTAATACAGCGGTCCCAAACCACCAGGCCGCGGCCCGGTACCGGTCCGTGGACCGATTGGTACCGGGCCGCACAAGAAATTTAAAAAAAAAAAAAAAAAAAAAAAAAAAGTTTTTATTTATTTTTAATTTTTTATTAAATCAACATAAAAAACACAATATATACATTATATATCAATATAGATCAAATCAATACAGTCTTCAGGGATACAGTCTGTAAGCACACATGATTGTATTTCTTTATGACAAAAAAAAAATAAAAAATACCATTACCATTACCAAAGCATATGCACAAGAAAAAGCAAGAGGCAAAGCTTAGTTCAGGAATCCAGAGTAACACACGTAATCGTTGCATGAGAGCAAACAAAAGAACTGTAATGAGTGAGGCGAAAAGGCAGTACTAAATAGCTCTCTGATCAGTCCCCGGGAACAGGTGAGTGTCCCAAACACTAATCAGAGGCAGGTGAAAACAATCAGCACCCATGACAACCAAGAAACACAAAACAGGGGTGCTGAAACAGAACTTTAACCACACGTGAATCAAACCCTAAATAAACGTAAACAAACTATGATCCGGGCAACGGATCATAACAGTTTGTCTATTGCAGAGTTTAGTGTTTGACATAAAACCACAAAGACTCTTTTTAAAACATAGTAATTAGTTTACCTTTCTGTCTTCCAGTTAAAACTGGTGAAAATAAGTTCATTTTTAATCATTTTCAATGCTACCTACACATTTTGCAAGCATATTCTGTACATACACTTGATGAAATGAAGATACTGATCTTGGCTAACTATTATAAACACTGTAAAAGTTTTTGATTGTAAATGAACACCAATTTGCAAGCTAACAGTGGCATTTCTTTCACAATAACACTTTACAGTAATTTACCGTGAATATGTTACAGTGAATTTTGATTACAGTATTCAACTGTGGAAAAAATACTGCTTCAAATTCTGGGAAATCCTGGTAATTATTTACAGTGTAAATATTATGGTACATAATGGTTAACTATATTCTTATGTTTAAGTCACACACAATATGGACCTGATCTACTAAACGGTTGCTTGTATTAAAACACGAGCAAACTTGATGGCGCGCGCAGAGGGATTTATGTCTTAATTAAGCAACATGAGGAGTGTAATCCATTTAGCATGTCTGTCTTCATGCATATGAAGAATATATGCTGATCATCAGAACGCCCACAATACTGGGAGTAGAACATGCAAATACAATAATTTAGCACACGCAGTGTGATTTATCAAGAGTAAAACTGTTCTACGATTACTGTTTTGCATCTTTTTTTAGTACGGTTAGAAAGGGCACTCAAACTGGCAGTTACATAGCAAAAACTGTGAGAATGCAGACAGCTTTGTCTTACATATACTTGTCAACATACTGCATCCGGACTGTCAAAAATAAAACATATTAGACATATTGTCTCTTCAGCAATATAATTTTATAATCTCTATAGCAGATAGATGACTTCAATTGATGCATTTTGGTGTCTGCTCGTGTTTTTTACTGACATTCGTTTTTTCATATAGAAGATATATTGTTGGCATCAATCAATCAATCAATCAATGTTTATTTATATAGCCCTAAATCACAAGTGTCTCAAAGGGCAGCACAAGCCACAACGACATCCTCGGTACAGAGCCCACATACGGGCAAGGAAAAACTCACCCCAGTGGGACGTCGATGTGAATGACTATGAGAAACCTTGGAGAGGACCGCATATGTGGGTAACCCCCCCCTCTAGGGGAGACCGAAAGCAATGGATGTCGAGTGGGTCTGACATAATATTGTGAAAGTCCAGTCCACAGTGGATCCAACACATCAGCGAGAGTCCAGTCCATAGTGGGGCCAGCAGGAAACCGTCCCGAGCGGAGACGGGTCAGCAGCGCAGAGATGTCCCCAACCAATGCACAGGCTAGCAGTCCACCCGGGGTCCCAACTCTGGACAGCAAGCACTTCATCCATGGCCACCGGACCTGGATAACTCCTATATGAAAAAAACAAACTTCTTGCAATATGCATTTTCTTGCATTGGAACATTCCAGCGCACACTCGCACTTAGTGACAGCCTGTTCCACGAGAGCACCTTCGGCGCACTCATACAATTCATTTTTTTGCATTTCAAAAAAAGTTTGCTGCGTCAGACTCAAAACTTTGTTGCGGTGTAGTATCATGAATCATGAGGACAGAAAAGTCCCATTTACTCACTGACAGGATGCAGTACGTCTCCCATAACAAAGTGAACTCGGAGTAAGTTAAGGTAACGTGTGGAGTTCCACTCTTCAGCATCTACATGCTGCCGCTAGGTGACATCATATGCAAATAAGGTGTTAGTTTTACTGTTATGCTGATGACACCCAACTTTACACGCCCTTAAATTCTAACCGACATGCCAGATTGTTGTCACCTGGAGGCGTGTCTAAATGAAATTAAACAATGGATGTTTAGCAAATTTTTGCATCGTTACGCTAAGAAAACGGAAATGCTGATTATCGGCCCTGCTGGACACCGACACCTATTTAATATTACCACCTTAACATTTGGGTCCCCACGTCCCCAAATCTGCGGTCCCTTCCAGGGTTTCTTGTTGTTCCGCTTGCATTGAGTTTTTTTCTTGCCCTGAACAAATGTTAAAAAAAAAGGACACCAAATCCTGCTATTTTTCCATGGACTACGATTAATTTTCGAGTCCAGTCGCCATTTGTTTTGCTGCTGAGTAAAAATGTAAACTATTTTTCTGTATTCATCTTATTTAATTTGCTTCACTTGGCATCCATCCACTCTCCGCGCGTGATGATGTCACGTTATCGATGAGAAAATGCATTTTTAGACAATATGATTTGCCTGAACGGCTAGGAGACACCGTGAGTAGCAAGCGGTACAAAGTGGATAAGAAAAGACAGAAATGTATTTATTTTTTTATTTTTATTTTTTATTTTTATACTTGGGACTTTCCGCGGGCCTGATTTTGGACGCTGGGGCCGTAGTTTGAGGACCCCTGTTGTTGATACTGATGATACTATTACTGTAATACTGTTGATACTGTTGTGAGCCTCACCAGGACCATCTCTGATTACAGGCCACATAATGACAACATAGCTGGAGTTCATTTATTAATTAAGTCTACAGGCGTGTGTGAATATGTGTGGGTGTCTCCGTAATAATCAGCTGTTGAATCAGCTGACATTGCGATGGGTCTCAGAGACGCTTCGAGAAATTGATTGTGTGCCAGGAGCTTGGAGTTGATTATGTTGTTGTGTTCATTGCCTGCAGCTTTGCAGTCTGTTGTACTGTGTAATACATCAATTAAAAAGCAGGGTTTTTGCCCCATGCTGTGTTCGACTCTAACATGCCGAGCACCCAGCAAAGCTCAGAGGAGCCAGTGATAGAAATCCAAATGAGACATAGACGGGATATTTACATGCTAATCATCTCGTTCACCTCAGACAAGAAGAGCGGTGGATTGCAAAAGCCGGCCGCAAGTTGCTCCCGAGTGAATAATTAATGTTGAATGATTAATGTTATGAAATAAACATCAGTTTCATTTCTTCTACAAAATGATTTACAGCACAAAAACAGCCAATCATGCCAATACTGCTTTGTGCTGTTTCTCCTTTCTCTCTTAGAATTTTTCAGCATGTAATCTCTAAATTGAAATCAGTACTAATTATTGCATCTTTTAGTCAGACAAAATCCTTTGGATAAATCACAAGTAGAACATAAATGATGCATAATCAGCCTTTTGTGTGAGAGACTTGGAGAAAAATGCAGTGTCTGACATTCAACATGCTGCTTATTTTACGTCAATATTCATATCTATTCACATATGTCTTCGTAGCTATACACATCAATATTCATATTTATTTACATCAAAATGTATATTTTATTTACGTACATTTTCATAATTATTTACACCGGGGATGTCAAACAACGCGAGATGATTTTGGGAAGTATACAATTGAGCTGTATTTTTAAATTAAATAAACTGCTGTTCTAAATGTGTCCACCGGATGTCGCAATAGAAATTCTGTTAGGCAAGCAAATAGTTTATACCGTATACAAGTATACCAAGCAAGAGGTACATGGTAAAGCGGGGCTCTGACTCCTCCCCCCCTGACACAACGTAAAACAAACAGGGGGTAAAACAAACAATTGGTTACCCCACTTAAAATGCTGCATGAGACACTGCACATTGATATACAAAACCCAATTGGCAGGTTGTGTAAATTGTAAATAAAAACAGGATACAATGATTTGCAAATCCTTTTCAACGTAATTTTTCAAATTGTTTTTGGAAACTGTGGACGTCGTGTCCACCGGACCAAAGAGGAAAAGAACCATCCGGACTGTTATAGCGCAAAGTTGAAAAGCCAGCATCTGTGATGGTATGGGGGTGTATTAGTGCCCAAGGCATGGGTAACTTACACATTTGTGAAGGCACCATTAATACTGAAAGGTACATACAGGTTTTGGAGCAACATATGTTGCCATCCAAGCCACACGTCTTTTTCATTAACGCCCCTGCTTATTTCAGCAAGACAACGCCAAGCCACATTCTGCACGTGTTACAAAAGCGTGGCTTCGTAGTAAAAGAGTGCAGGTACTAGACTTGAAAAAAGGCTACACCCCTGTGGCAAATGAATGTACTTTCACCAGAAAACAGTGCGATTCATTGTGGACTGAAAGCAAGCCGGTCTCACTTACTTTGACTTCATTAAAGACTAATCCAACATCTGGTCCACATAGGCCTTCAAAATGATCCATTAAACGAGAAATTATGTTGATTTTGATGTCAATGAATTCATGCAATGCTTTATGACACAAAGGAGAAAAACATTAAAATACTAATGTATCCTGCACAGAAAACTCTCTGAGGTGCAAGCAGCTCAGGATTGTACCTACACTCATCACATATGTGAGTGTCATTGTAATTGTCAAACATCAATCATTTATTTGAAACATTCTGGTTCCAGAGTGAAATGATAATACTGTACAACACACATTATTGTAATGAACGAGCATGGTTGCTGGCAGAGATGGCAGGCGATGTGCAGGTGAGACACACATACAAATGACAACCATACAATACACAATGAACCAGGAATTTATTGACAGGTATGTCACCTGATTGTCAGTCAGGAGCAGCACTGTGAATCAGTGCTCCAAACAGGAAGCTGAAACGGAAATAAACACAAAGCACTGGGAAAATAAGCCTAGAACTGTCGAGGCTAAGGATGGTAAGGGACATTTCTAGCTAAGACGTCCAACCTCAAACATTGTCCATAATCAGTGGCTTATTTTCTCTGCCTCTTCAGCTACCTCTTTGACTGCTCTCTGCAGCCTTGCACCTGGATCACTGACCTGTCTACAAAACTCCAGCTTCCAACCTCCTCCGTGCGGTTGAATGCTACCTACCCCAACTCTTTGCATTCTGACGCCAGATCAAACTACTTAAAGGTGCAGCTGGTATGTCCCTCAGAAGTATTTTATACATTTTACTGTGGTAGAAATATTATATACATTCAATGGGAAAACATGCAATGCATTTTTTTCCTTTTTAAAAATAAATAATACATTTTATATACTAATACACTTTTGTGAAAATATTATTTATTGGGGAAATATGCATTCATGTACAGTTGGAGAAATATATCCTACATTAATTTACTGCCAAACCTCTGCAAATAATGGAGTACAGAGCAAAAATTATGTCATTTAAGAAATGCTATTTTGGGTCAGATCGACTGAAAACGTAAGCAGCTGTGTGCTTGATCTCTGGTTTTCATAAAGATTTTAGTTTGTGGATGAATATTTCATGTCATGGTGGCAAGGAGCTGTGGCCATCTGGCTCGTTCGCTTCCTTCATTCCATTGTGGCGTGTGAACGTGAAGTCGAGTTTTCCGTCCGAGAGCCGAGGTTCACCTCCAGGTGAATATTTCATATTTCAACCTCAATCCCAGCAACAGGAGACATTAAAGTTTGTTTTCACGTCTGTTCATGTCTCTTCTATGCAGGTTAGTATCAATAATAATGTTCAGTTCTAAGAGAAAACACAAAGCCTGCCTTTTGGTCGCTTGTAAGCACTGTTCATAAAAACTATTTATTGTTGTTTCTGTAATGCAAATTACTTTGAAATATTGGAATTTATTGATTGATATATGATGGCCGGGCAAGGTTTTGGATCGAGACGCAGACAGAAGAATGATGAAGACTAATACAACACGTTTTGTTGGGATCTACAAAAAGCAACATAAAAAACACCTCAAAGAAACAATTGATGACAAAACAACATAAAGGATGAAAAACAGACTAAACTAAATGAGAGACAATATATATAAATCATGTTCATTGACTTAAAGGAGCCATATGTAGGAATTCCATGTCAAGCCATCATTAAATGGCCCTGATATGTCAAAAGGTATTAATAAATCATGTTCTTTTCGAATACCTCTCTAACTGATAACGGTAGTTCAGCCGGGATGTGCTCATTTCAAAATTAGATTTAGAGCCCCAAAATATTGTTATTGTTTTCATTCCGATGCCCCCCACTCTACCGTTTGACCAATTAAAAAGTCTGTGAGTGTGTCACATCCAGGTTGCCAGTTACGCACCGCCATCTTCGTCTAGCTACTGCCACTGGTAAAGTTACTAAACATGTCAGACCTTAGTAAATCTAAAAGGCGTTGTTACGATTCTTAACTGATTCTTGACAAAGCCAGGAACAAAACGAGGATGCTTGTAATGTTACTTTTTTTTTTTTTTTTTTTGTCATAAAGAAATACAATCATGTGTGCTTACGGACTGTATCCCTGCAGACTGTATTGATTTATATTGATATATAATGTATATGTTGTGTTTTTTATGTTGATTTAATTTAAAAATAATAATTATATATATATATATATATATATATATATATATATATATATATATATATATATATATATATATATATATATATATATATATATATATATATAAATATATATATATATATATATATATATATATATATATATATATATATATATATATATATATATATATACAGGTATATATATATATATATATATATATATATATATACAGGTATATATATATATATATATATATATATATATATATATATATATATATATATATATATATATATATATATATATATATATATATATATATATATATATATATATATATATATATATATATATATATATATATATATATATATATATATTTCTTGTGCGGCCGTGGCCCGGTACCAATCGGTCCACGGACCGGTACCGGGCCACGGACCGGTACCGGGCCACGGCCCGGTGGTTGGGGACCACTGGTTTAAAGCACATATTTTGATTATAGTTAGTATTACACACTGGTCAGTAGGTGTCAGTAACGTCACATTAATGTACATACAGTATATTTGCTATAGGAGGGAGGGAGTGAGTGTTCAAGAGTTTTACGTATATGGCCAAGTCGACGAATCGGTGACGTCGACGACTTTATGTACCTTGCATCAAGGTGTCGAGAAACGATGGCCGCAAACATGCCTCTGCATATGTTCCAATCGATCGGCCAGCAATCAGTATTGGCCACTTGCCAGTACATGATCGTCAGATGCCAATAAATGCAAATAATAAAAATACGATCACTTATACGTCAAATGTTGCAGCTTAGTCCTTCTGTTGATAAGCCTGGTACAGCTAGCAGTTGACTGTATTTTTTCGAGCGAGAACAGAGAACGAAAAAAAGATAAGAAACAATGACAAAAACAAAGACACAAAGTTGATTCAATGTATATATATATATATATAAAAAAAAGCCTTTTGTCACAACGTTCTGAAAAAGCTGCCGTTAGTTCAAGAATTTTAAGCCGTAAAACAATCGATTGCACACAAAAATCCTGGTGAAACTGATGATTGTCTTGTCTACAAAAAAATTCTCATCCTCTTGTTGTTTCTAGAGCTAAAAGCAGAACACAAACAACAAATTGTCCCGCTGTGTTGGACTCGGCTCTAAAAGCAGCCAGCAGTGAACATAGGAGATATTAAATATCAGTGACCTACAACAAAGACGTGAATGTGCTGAGTGGGACGCGTTGCACTCAGCAGGTGGTCCTGCTGGCTGGAAACACGTCCATTGTGTCCTGCACTTCATTCCCAGGATGTCACTTTCATTTCCAATCAAAAGTTTGTGTCACAGACTTCAGTGAGAGCAGGAGACAAAAAAAACCTGTTCTCCTTCGCTCTCATTTTCTATTCATAATTAAAACGTCTCTGAGGACCTGAGCGCTGCACTGCCCTATTTCTATATTCAACACAAAGAAAGCTTTTTATTCTTTCTTCTGTCAGGAGAAATCACGGCTTTTCTGCCACATAAATGGTGTCTTCTGGTCCCCACAGAGTTGGGCTGACTCTAATTCAGAATATGGATAGAATGGAGGCCATCATGACCTCTTTTTTCTACTTCTAGACTTCTCCTGGTTGGGGTCTACTGTGCACTAAAGTCTGATGTCTCTCACATATCACTTCTATGTGTTGCATCATGCTGTTTGCTTCCATTATTCAGGTCAGTGACTTTAGAAATGTCCTTTGTTGACATGGAGGGTGTCCACTTTGGTTGTCTTACAGCGTCGGTGTCAAAGTCAAGGCCAAGACCGCCGTGTCATTTAATGTGGCCCGTGAAAAACTTTGAAATAATATGTGTCAATAAAGTACTATTTTCTTACAAAATGTATTTGTTCTTTCCATTTTTAAAGAAAACAAAACTCGTATTGCATGCAATTGCATATCTTTTTAACTTATATATTATCTAAAAATGCAACAAATATAATACTATCACACATTTCTAACAATGTTTTAGTTAAAACTAAAATAAAAAAAAAGATAAATATCTGCTTGACTTATAATTTCAAAGTTTTCCATCAAATTTGACACTGTAAAAATGACAATAGAGTGTAGGGTAAAAAACTGGCAGCGCAGTTGCCTGAATTTTACAGTACAAAAACTATAATACTGTTTTCTGCTTTAAAAAAACATACATTTTACGGTTAAATCGTAGCGACTAAACTGCCAGTTTTTACTGCAAAATCTAAAGATTTGAAAAATATACATATATTATCAAATGCATTGGCAATTGTATAATAATTTCATGAGGTGAATCCCTATACATGTATATTCATAAATTAATCACGGTTACAAGCGGCCCTCTGAGTTAAAGATGTGAGGTTCGCGATTGAGTCGGGTTTTCTCAACGACTTTTTCAAGTACCCAAGTGCAGCTGGGATACGCTCCAGGGGGGCTAATGATTTTGACTCTGGTAATTTTAGTTTATCGTAAAATAACTTTGTTCCTGTGTGCAAATAAAAATGTTGGACGCATCCAAAATGAAAGTAGGATGCTTGAAAAAGCTGTGTTAAAAATGCCTTGCTCTCTTTAAGAGGACTTGGGAAATACTTGATAAAAATTTAAATTTTAACAGGAGGGCTAATAACTCTGTCCTCAACTATATATATATATATATATATATATATATATATATATATATATATATATATATATATATATATATATATATATATATATATATATATATATATATATATATATATATATATATATATATATCTCTCTCTCTATATATATATATATATATATATATATATATATATATATATGTATGTGTGGGAAAAAAATCACAAGACTATTTCATCTCTACAGGCCTGTTTCATGAGGGGTTACCTCAATCCTCAGGAGATTTTTTTTTGAAAAAAAAAAAAAAAAAAAAAATCTCCTGAGGATTGAGGTAACCCCTCATGAAACAGGCCTGTAGAGATGAAATAGTCTTGTGATTTTTTTCCCACACATACATATTACGCTCTACCACGGTATCGAGCACTATTTTTTGGATAATCTAATTAAGACATATATATATATATATATATATATATATATATATATATATATATATATATATAATATATATATATATATATATATATATATATATATATATATATATATATATATATATATATATATCTATATATATATATATATATATATAGATATATATCTATATATATATGTATATATATATATATATATATATATATATATATATATATATATATAGATATACATATATATATATATATATATATATATATATATATATATATATATATATATATACATAATGTGTATATACATAATGTGTATATATATATATACACAAATTATATATATATATATATATATATATATATATAAATTATATATATATATATATACACACATTATATATACATATATATATATATATATATATATATATATATATATATATATATATATATATATATATATATATATATATATATATATATATATATATATATATATATATATATATATATATATCAAGCTATGTTTCCCCATCGTCACAGACCCTTTCTTTGGTTGCATTCCTACAACCTGCAACAATGTATCTGGCAGACATGTTTGATAATTCCTTCAAATTCTGTGCAAAAATTTTTATTCGCATACATATATATACATACTGTATACATACCGTGTGTCTATATATATATATATATATATATATATATATATATATATATATATATATATATATATCAACAAAAGAGGGCGAGTGAGGCAAGGAAGTGCACAAAACGCCAAACGTCTTAGAAAAATAACATACACTCTCAGCGGAGCAAAGAACAGCGACCTTACCGTCTACAGGATGCAATGAATAAATAGGAGCCTGATTGGCAACCAAAGAACAGGTGTGTCCAGGTTGCCAATTAGAGACTGCTCTCAGTAGCAGACAGGGGAAGCGACATTATATAATAAGAGCACTGGACAGGAAGACAAAACAACACAAGTCTACAACTGGCACTGAGGTTATGACAGGGTCAGCCTACATACATTTCCAAAATGACTGAAATATGAGGAGAGTATGTACCTCTCCAGTCAAATTGACTTAGGCAAAAGAGGAGTGCAATTTGTAGCCATCATTTTAACAAATATTACTTTAAAAATAAAGGGTTTGGTCAGAGGTTTTAACGGAAAAAAATGTAAAATGCTCAAGCCAAATGTGTTCGTGAAAATCAGGAGCACCTTCGAAGAGAGAAATATTTAGTCATAACCTGCAGAAAATCAGAGAAAGAAGAGCACACCTGGCATTCAAAAAAGAAGGTAACCAACTAGTATTTAATTTTGTATCCTCTTCTACTGATGTTTTCCTCACGCTACTTGAGGAAATGCTAAAAGAGCATGAGGAAACAGGCTATGGTGTCTATGGAAGAGGAAGATGGAAAAGCAGGGAAGTTTGGAAATGGTAACTCTTTTTTATATTTCTTTTTTGCTCATAATGTTAACCATATCAGTTTTGCAAAAAACATGCACCAGGGCGCCAAAAACATGTAATTAGGTAAACAAAATAATAATTTTATGTACCTGCTGCTCATAAACTCATTTTCAGGAGCAAAAATACATGTAGAGAACTAGTTAGTAAAAGTGTAGTCATCTGAGCGCTATGGGTACTTTAAGATGCTCACAGACTGACGCATACTGTGGGAGGCGGACCAGATTCTGTGCCAAATGTCATCACTCATCAGCACATTCATACTAGCAAACACTGCTACTTTGTGGTTTCTTATGAAATTTCAGTAAAACACGACATTTCCCCAAATTTTTGGTCGTTGCTTAAATTTTTCTCTCACGTCGTTCAACACCGACGATGAGGAAGTGGAGCTGATCTACTTGCTCGTTATACAAGGCAGCGAATTAAAGAGACAGTAAGTGGTATGTACAAACAATAAAACTCCACACGAGATGAGGAAGAGGAGTATTCTCTGGGAGTATCTACCAGTTGCTCCGAGCAAAATGTTGCAGTTGTCGACTTGATACATCAACTGTGTCTGAAATAGTTTCAGAGCTAAGTCGTGGAAAATATTTAATTTATACATTGGCCTCATTTTAGGTTTATGATATGCTTTGGTGGCAAAAGGCAGATCAGTGTCACATTTGGGATCCCTATAAGTCCCAACAATGTGAATTTAAACCGTGCAGAGATATTAATAAAACAAGTGTGCCTTGTTACAGATGAGCTGTTTGGAATTTGAGACGTTTGTGATGCAGTTTGTCAGCGCATACTTCCATACATGGTCAATGTTTTCCAGGGGACCTTTGCACGAGTCTGCCATTTTTATTTTCCGTAGTGGCAGTTGTAGTCAAAACAAAAATATGTCCACAGTGTGACCCGATGACCAAAAATTAGGGATGTGAATCGTTCAACAACTCGCAATTTGATTCGATTCTGATTCTTGGGGTGTTTTAAACAAATCTAGAAATATTTTATTTGGTATAAAAATAATTAAAAACAATGATTCTTAAATTTTTGAAAACTACGAATTGATTCAGAATCGGAATAAATAAAAATCTTGATTCAGCTCCCCAACCTAAAATGCTCTGTTAATGTTTGTCAGCAGAGTTTACTACACAAACTTCCAGCCTCATCTGAATAAGTAAACATTACCTATCTAGATAGATGGAACCAGTTATTGTACATTAGATCAGATTATTTTAAAAATAAATAAGAAAATAAATCAGCAGTGAAAGCCAAAATCTGTAGCCTGATGGCCCACGGATAAAAAATAGTTTTGGTCTTGCTTTTCTGTGACCTCAGGCCAAAGTTTGGGGTCACCCAAACAATTTTGTGGAATAGCCTTCATTTCTAAGAACAAGAATAGACTGTTGAGTTTCAGATGAAAGTTCTCTTTTTCTGGCCATTTTGAGCGTTTAATTGACCCCACAAATGTGATGCTCCAGAAACTCAATCTGCTCAAAGGAAGGTCAGTTTTGTAGCTTCTGTAACGAGCTAAACTGTTTTCAGATGTGTGAACATGATTGCACAAGGGTTTTCTAATCATCAATTAGCCTTCTGAGCCAATGAGCAAACACATTGTACCATTAGAACACTGGAGTGATAGTTGCTGGAAATGGGCCTCTATACACCTATGTAGATATTGCACCAAAAACCAGACATTTGCAGCTAGAATAGTCATTTACCACATTAGCAATGTATAGAGTGTATTTCTTTAAAGTTAAGACTAGTTTAAAGTTATCTTCATTTAAGAGTACAGTGCTTTTCCTTAAAAAATAAGGACATTTCAATGTGACCCCAAACTTTTTTCAGTGGCAGGATTTAGAAGACTCGGCAGAATAGAGAGAACGATGAATGCAGCAATGTACAGAGACATCCTCGAGGAAATGCAATGTTCTCCATCCAAACTGATGCAGCTTGAGAAGTGCTGCAAAGAGGAGCGGGCAAAGAGGAGTGGGCAAAACTGCCCAAAGATAGGCGTGGTGCCAGCTCGTGTAATCATATTCTAAAAGACTTGAGGATGTAGAAGCTGCCAAATGTGCATCAACAAAGTATTGAGCAAAGGCTGTGAATATTTATGTACATGTGAGTTCATATTTGTTTTATTTTTAATGAATACGCATAATTAAAAAAACCAAACAAAACAACTTTTCGATGTGTTATTATGGAGTATTGTGTGAAGAATTCTAAAAACAAAAAATATTTTTTTCCATTTTGGAATAACAAAATGTAGACTAAGTGAATCGCTGTGAATAATTTTATATATATATATATATATATATATATATATATATATATATATATATATATATATATATATATATATATATATATATATATATATATATATATATATATATATATATATATATATATATATATATATAATGCCGCCCATTGATTGGATGGCACTCTCCAGTTCTTTTTAATCATGTATATTACACAGTGGATCGCCTGCTTCTCAATCCAGGCAGAATCTTTCCCAAACGCAATCTGGCTTCCTTCAACGCTGTACTTTTACAGTATTGATGCTTTTCTTGTTAGTTTATTGCAATGTATTCTCTTTTGTTCCCTTCTTAACTTACACTTGCAAGCAGAAACAGTGTGACGACAGAAGAGGGAGAATGGATGTATGTAGCTTAAACATTAAAGATAAAGTACGTGGGGCTGTAAACACTGAAGTGCCACCTGTAAGCAGTGCTTTTAAACATTGATTGATTGATTGAAACTTTTATTAGTAGATTGCACAGTACAGTACATATTCCGTACAATTGACCACTAAATGGTAACACCCGTATAAGTTTTTCAACTTATTTAAGTCGGGGTCCGCGTTAATCAATTCATGATAGTATACATAGCTAGCTAGTAGCTAGGTAGTAGCTAGCTAGCAGCTAACGTCACTCCGTAGTTGTTTTAAATCGCTATTTTTCGCATCCATGGTGACAAATAAAGCATGTTAATCAAGTAACATATCTGCAGGACGAGAAGTAGCTAAACATGCTTCACTACACACCGTAGCGTAGGAGGATACAATAGCTAATCACTAACAAACTAACTGAATGTAAACAAAATGGTGGATCCATACAAATATCGAATGTAACTATACCAAGTACGGGAGCCGTATCTAGTCGATACTAGAATGATTAAGTCAATATTTTTGTTATTATCACAAAATATTTAAAAACATTTTTATTGTTTATAAACTTAGGAAATACTTCCCTGGACATAGAAGGATTTTAATTATGACCAATGTATGACCCTAGAACAGGGGTCGGCAACCCAAAGTGTTGAAAGAGCCATATTGGACCAAAATTACAACAACAAAAAATCTGTCTGGAGCTGCTGACAATTAAAAGCCTTGTATATGTCTTATAATGAAGGCAACACATGATGTCAGTGTTTATATTAGCTATAATAGCCTACTATCAAAATGAGTATGTGTCGCAGGCTCACGAATTTCTTCGTTGACAGATATGTTCAAATGGAATATTCATCCTACACATTTTTACAATATTGAAAATAAATGGTAAAATGGAGGCTTCTCAGAGAGTGAGATAACTCCTTGAAATTACTGGCTTAGAATGGCCAAAGGTATAGATGTGTGTCCAAGTTAAAGGAAACGGCAGGCTGTCTTCTTCTACTGGTTATGGGTTTTATTGCAATCTTTGCAAGCTGGGTAACGTTTGCTGTGGTCTATAACAGCACACAAACAACTATCAGAAATGCAGCCAATATTACATACAGATACTGTGTCATGAGACATAAGACAGAAGAGATATGTAGAGGAAATGAAATGAGCTCAGTTATACCTCCAAACGAGGCACAGTGATGCAATACGTGCATACAGCCAGCCAAAATAGCATGTTACCATCGATCAAATATGCCTGATTAGCACTCCAACAAGTCAATAAAATCAACAAAGCTCACGTTTGTGCATTCACGCACAGCCTACAAAGTTTGGTGGACAACATGAGACAAAGAAGGAGTGGCATAAAACACTTCTTGCTGTTGCAGCGTCAGAGAACATTGTACATGTAAACAAACTACGGTCAGTTCAAGGACTGCTGAAATTAGTAGGACAAAACGGCACTCGCTAAATACTCTCATCAGTAAAGCATGTATAACATAAACAGTGGGATTTCTCAAAATTAGGAGGGTTTGTCTCATGTTTGTCCTCCTACAAAAACCGTATTGAAACAAAAAAAAAAAAATTTTCCCCTCATCTTTTTCCATTTTCACACATTTAAAAAAATGTAATGTGCCAGTAGGGCACAGGCTGCCCTAGAACTATACTTGGTATCTGATCGATACCCAAATTTGGAGTATGACCCAAAACTTATTTATGTGAAGTATCCAAACAACAGATGAATAAGTGATTATTACATTTTAACAGAATTGTAGATAGAACATGTCAAAACACAAAATAACCAGATGGTAACAGTAATAAACGAGCAGATCAATAATCCATTTTTTACATTTTTTACATTTTATACATATATATATATATATATATATATATATATATATATATATATATATATATATATATATATATATATATATATATATATATATATATATATATATATATATATATATATATATATATATATATATATATATATATATAGTGTGTGTGTGTGTGTGTGTGTGTGTGTGTGTTCTTGTATTTCTAGCCTTCTTGAGACATCAACAAGGAAAAATACCTTCCATATGAGGACCGGTGAACAAGTTCGGACCGAATTCATGGTCCCAATACGGAAAACCATTGCGTCAAATAGAGAATATCCCATTTGCACCTCGGGTGGTGAAATCTATCAACATTAGAGTGGACCCAAAAAAGAAGGATTTTTCAAATTGACTGTGTCTGTTTTAAAAGTGCTCCCCCTCTGGTCAACATACGAAACAACAAGTGTGTGTAAGAAATTGAAATGCGCCCCCTCTGGCCAAAATTAATTTAAAAAAATAAATAAATATGTATACAGAGACATACTGTGATAACTTGAAGTAAATAATTAAGATAAAAACCAATTAAAAGTCCCCCCCCCAAAAAATAACTAAAAGCAGTCTTTTTTTCACAATGCGTCAACTTTTTTCTTATAAAATTGGGAACAATTTCTCATATTCTTTCTGTTTCTGTAATATTGCAATATTTCCCTCATAAAATTAGTACTTTTTAATGTAAAATTATTAATTTTTAATGCAAAATGGTGACATTTGTCATATAAAATTTTGACTGTTATCACAATATAGCCAATTTTGTTGTTGTTCTTGTAAAACAGTGCCATTTTTTGTCATAATTTTGCAAAGTCTAATTCTGATTATTATTATAATATTGCCAACATTTTTAAGTTTTCTTATAGAATTTTTGTCGAGTAAAATTACGACTCTATTCATAAAATTGCCAAAATTTAAACTTTTCTTGTAAAATTATTATTGAGTAAATTCCAACTTTTATCATAATATTGCACAAATGTTCAGTTTTTCTTGTGAAATTGTGACCTTTTTTCTTGTGAAATTCCAACTAATTTTTCACAACAAGGTTTTTTATATTTGCATAGTATGTATATATTATTAATGTTGTAAATATAAATCTTTATATATCTAGAAAGGCTGGTTCTCCAGAGGTAGGCATTTTTTGGAGGTCTTAAGAAGGTAACAAATACAAGAATGTGTGTGTGTGTGTGTGTGTGTGTGTGTGTGAATATATATATATATATATATATATATATATATATATATATATATATATATATATATATATATATATATATATATATATATATATATATATATATATATATATATATATATATATATAGTTTAGAAAGTATATCTGCTTATGTTTTATGTTGTTTAAGTTTGAACAAATGTTTTCAAATAACCACAAGCTAAAAAAAGTTCAGGAAGATGTTGCCATATGAGAAATAAATCAATATCGAATTCCTTTGTACTGATTTGTGTGTGTGCACTGATGATGAATGGTAAAGATGATGATGCAAGTGGAGAATTGGAGTTTATTAGAGGAGAATATAGAAGTAAATATTGTGTGAAACAGGAGATGATTCATTCTGCAAACCCAACTTCGTCTGTTTGCCACAATATCAGCTTTCATTATGCATGCTTGTCCCTGCAGACCACACACGCACACACACGCACAGATTGACTGATGCACGCGGTAATAAAATGTAGCAGCTGTGCAAAATGTCAGGCTGGCCTTTTCTCACTTGTGCTGTTTGAATGAATCCAAATACGAAACCTTTTCTCCTCTCCGCACAAAGAAAAGATGAACTTGAAACACAAACGATGGACTGAAGTCAGAGGAGAAAGAATCATTATTGACCTTTGGCGGGTGAATAAGTTAAATATATCAAATATAATCAATTATCTTTGAAAAAAATAAAAATAAAATAAATACATATATTTTAACGGGACGGCGTGGCGAAGTTGGTAGAGTGGCTGTGCCAGCAATCGGAGGGTTGCTGGTTACTGGGGTTCAATCCCCACCTTCTACCATCCTAGTCACGTCCGTTGTGTCCTTGGGCAAGAGACACTTCACCCTTGCTCCTGATGGCTGCTGGTTAGCGCCTTGCATGGCAGCTCCCGCCATCAGTGTGTGAATGTGTGTGTGTGAATGGGTGAATGTGGAAATACTGTCAAAGCGCTTTGAATACCTTGAAGGTAGAAAAGCGCTATAAAAGTATAACCCATTTATCATTTAATTGATTGATTGTCATGAATATTGGAATAGTCAAATAAAATGTTATTATTTTATTAGTGGGTCTCATAAATTGCACTTAACAACACATGGAATTTTGAATTTGAATGAATAACAATAACCACCTGTAAAGATACGTTAAAGGGAAGAAGGTGTGTGTTTGTGTGTGTATGTGTGTGTCCGGGCCAGAGGTCGGTAGTAACACATGACATTTACTTCGTTGCATTCACATAAATATTTTTGGGGATGAATTGTACTAGTCAGAGTAGTTTTAATGCAACCTTCTTGTTACTTTTACTTGAGTAGTGTACTAGTAGTGTGCAGAAGAAATGTTAATTTTACTCCATTACATTGACTTTCATTTCGATCGCTACATTTACCGTATTTTCCGCACCATAAGCCGCACCTAAAAACCA
Organism: Entelurus aequoreus; assembly: GCF_033978785.1. NCBI lineage: Eukaryota > Metazoa > Chordata > Actinopteri > Syngnathiformes > Syngnathidae > Entelurus > Entelurus aequoreus. The sequence goes on along the minus strand of NC_084734.1, from coordinate 58,634,197 downwards.
CAATTTTTCTCAAAAGCAGACAGTGCGGCTAATAACCAGGTGCGCCTTATATATGGATTAATATTCATATTTATTTTCATAAAGTTTAGGTCTCGCAACTACGGTAAACAGCCGCCATCTTTTTTCCCCGTAAAAGAGGAAGCGCTTCTTCTTCTACGGTAAGCAACCGTAGAAGAAGAAGCGCGCGGATATTACGTTTCATTTCATTTGTGTATTTCTGTAAAGACAACAAAATGTCTCCTACTAAGAGACACGCGTACAAGGTTCCACTGACTTTTGATATTCATGTGAACCGCACTGTGGATACAACGGGAGCACGTACGGTGAATATTCGCACCACAGGGAATGAGAAGTCGTCCTACTGTGGTTCTAGCTTGCCATGCTAACGGCCAGAAACTTCCACCCACGGTGAAATTCAAAAGGAAGACCTTGCCAAAAGAGAACTTTCCAGCCGGCGTCATCATAAAAGCTAACTCGAAGGGATGGATGGATGAAGAAAAGATGAGCGAGTGGTTGATAGACGTTTACGCGAAGACACCGGGTGACTTTTTTCACGCAGCGCCGTTCCTGTTGATCTATGACTGCATGCGCGTCCACATCATCGATGGTGTCAAAAAACAAGTGAAGCACACCAAAGAAGAATAATTCGAGGGATTTGTGGATGAGTAATAACTTCAGAAAGTGAGCTTTAAATGTTTATTTTGTGTGTCGTGTGACACTAACGTATGAGCAACGTTGAGTTATTGATGTTGCTATTGCTCTGCACTATTTTGAGTGTTACTATTTTTGTGATTGCACATTTGTACATTACATTTGGGGAGTGAACAGAGTTGTTAGAACGCTGGTTTGTAATATATTATTAAAGTTTGACTGACCTATCTGACTGTTTTGTTGACATTCCCTTTAGCGTAGCGTAGGTGCGGCTAATAGCACGGGGCGGCTAATAGGTAAACAAAGTTTTGAAATATTCCGTTCATTAAACGTGCGGCTAATAACACGGGGCGCCTTATGGTGCGGAAAATACGGTATTCATATTGTAGTATTCAACCACGGAACTTGAGTTATGGTGGGAGAGTCCCGGCCGGTCGGATTTGAAGGGAACGCATTTCCGTTGTTGTGCACAGACTAGAGAAAGGCAGGGGTGTAGAGTACTGCTCCATCGTTATTGTAAGTTGCTGAATGTCATTAAAACAGCTAGCTCTCTCTTTTGACACTCCTCCTTCGACTCCCTTCTTTAAGCGCAACATTGGTGACCCCGACGTAAGTCCTGGTGAAGTTTCCGAGACTGTACTGAACATCAAACGACGTGACATGGCAAATTCCGCCATTCTCAAATTGCCTGAGTTTTGAGAGTTGTCTGCGACAACGTGGTTCGCACAGGCTGACACCCACTTCACCCTCCGTGGTATTACGGACAATGCCACGCGCTATTACCACCTTGTGGCGGCGCTAGGGAGCTTCACAGCGGCCAGAGCAGTAAGCTTTATTACATCCACTCCTACCCAGGAAAAATATGCGGTTTCAAATCTTACATCCTCAAATTTTCTTAACTGTCACGGTCAGAACTAGCTCGACGTCTCCTTTGAAATTCAGGGAATGGGAGACAGCAAGCCCTCTGAACACATGGAGATGATGTTGAACCTGCTGGGTACAGGGGAGCCAAATGTCCTCTTCATAGAGTAGTGCGACACATGCCATCACACGTCAAGACAGTGCTCGCTAATACAGCTATTACTGAGCCACATGCTTTGGCAGAGGAAGCGGACCGGTTCTATCTGGCCACCCAGTGCTTCACCCCTGACGTACTGGCCCCGACGGGCAGTCACGGGCCCACAGGCAGCAGTGTGCGCCCAGGCAGGGAGCACACTGCCATTGACAGCCTTGGATTTTGCTACTTTCATGCACGTTTTTGGTGCCAAGGCTAAAAGGTGCCGCTCCTCTTGCAGCTACACTGCAACGTTGAAAGTCCAGGCCTGCGCTCATTAGTGGCCATGAGGGCAGGTACAAAGGGCTGGCTGCTGTTTGTCGAAGACACCCTCACTGAGTAGGGATGATGTTTGATGAGAAATTATGGAGTTCGAGCCTATTATCGAATCCTATTATCGAATCCTCTTATCGAACCGATTCCTTATCGATTCTCTTATCGAGTCCAGATAGATTGTTGTATATGGAAAAAACCACAATATTTGGTTTAACAAATCACTTCACATTCTCTACTGCTCGCTACTGTAGTATTACCATATCGTTATTGTGCAGAAATGTGGGGAAATAACTACAAATGTGCGCTACATTCGTTAACCGTGTAAGAAAAAAAAAAAATTAGACTGATACATAATGTTGGATATAGAGAACATACAAACACTTTATTTATTGAGTCAAAAATATTAAAGTTCGATGATTTGGTAAAATTGCAAACAGCTAAAATGATGTGGAATTAAATAATGGAATGGATTAGGTAAAGAAGTAAAACATTGTACTGATATGATCCAGTTTAAGAGGTCGTTCAAATGAATAGTGCTTACAAAGTACAAAGAAGAAGAATTATGAGAAATACTTTCAACCTTATTGAAAATAAGATATTCTTCATCTCAGTATATAATAATATACTGAATTAATTAATTACATATTACAGAACTGTTGTATATACTAGTTAACAGATATTTTATTATAAAAAGGTCAGTAAATGATGTGTATATTTGTAGGAAGTGGGAAAGGGGTAGGATTAAATAAGCTTTACTTCTTCCTACTCCTGTAAAGTGAAATGATATGAAACTGTGATGTATTATGATGTGGTCGGATCATGTTTTGTTTAGTTATGTTCTGTTAGTTTTGGACTTCCTTAGTTGTTTTGTGCACTTCGGGGGTTTGTTTTAGTCACCATGGTTACTTATGATTTTCACCTGCCTTGTACGCGCACCTGTTGCTCATCAGAGACTCTATTTAAGCCTGCCTTTTCCGATCACTCGTCGTGGCTTCATTGTTTGCATTTGCAACAGTTACGTTGGCATTCTAGTTTTCGAGCGCATGATTCCTGTGCTAAGTTACCTTAGCTTCTAGTATTCCTATGCTAAGTAAGTTTTTGCTTTAGCTTCTCGTGCGAACGGCACGCTTTCCTTTTGTTTCGTTCCTGTCTGTTGTAATGTGTATGATTTATGAGAAATAAATCATCTCCTACCTGCACGCTTTCGTCCGGAGCCCTCAGTTTTGCGTCCCGGGAACGAACCGCAGCACGCTGCACCCCACCGTGACAAATGACTGCGCTACGTGACGTCATTTTTTGTGATGTCACACGGGGCATTTCTTGTCGGGACGGTAGTCCTTCCCAGGGATTCGAATAAAGAACCAACTCTTTTTCTTTACTATAGTGGTCTCGATAACGGGTACCTGTTCTCAAAAAGGGATTCGAGTCCGAGGACTCGGTTCTTTTCTTATCGAACAACCGGGAAAACCGGTTTCGAGCATCATCCCTATCACTGAGTGCAGATTCCTCTGTGACATTTGTGCCCAGAGGAGCGTCCTGCCGGCTACAGTTGACGATGACGCCGGCGGGGTGCACAATCTACCTTTGACAGCTGCCAACGACGCCCCCATCCGGACATATGGCACAAAAACCGTGGACTCATGTTTCGGAGGTCAACGGTTTACGTGGGACTTTGTCACTGCTGACATCTCCTTTGCCCTCCTCGTCGCAGACTGCTCATGGACGTCAAGAACGACCACCTGGTGGACACCTTTTGGACTGAAAAACAAGGCCCAATCCTTCCAGCGGCTGATGGATCCTGCGCTTGGAGACATGCCCTATGTTTTTGTCTATTTGGACTATGTACTGGTGAGGTCGCCAGCTCCTTGGAGGAGGAGCAGCTGACACACCTCCGGGACCTCTTCACGAGGCTTGACCAGCACGGACTGATCATAAACCCGGCGAAAGTATTTTGCGTGCCATCCATCCAGTTCCTCGAGCATCTCATCAGCTTGGATGGGGCCACCACCTGCGGTCAAAAGTGGAAGCCGTTTTTGTCTTTCCCCGCTCTCGCTCGGCCCGAGGGCTACAATAATTTCTCGGGATGGTTCCATTTTACCATCGGTTCATCCGTCATGCAGCCCACATCATGCAGCTGCTGTATGAGGCCCTTAGGGGTAAGTCCCCCAACCAGTATGTCGACTGGACAGCTGAGAGGGACAAGACGTTCGAAGACACGAAGGTCTCGTTGTGCAGGGCTGCCATGTTTTGCACCCGTCCCCAGAAGCCCTAGTTGCTCTCACTACAGATGCATCGGACTACGCCGTAGGCCCCGTGCTGGAGCAATGGGTCAACGGCACCTGGCACCCGCTCTCCTTTTTCAGCCGTCAGCTGGTTCCCAGGGAGCGTAAATACAGCACCTTTCACAGAGTTGGTTGGAAATCCGCCACTTCCGCTTCATCCGGGAAGGTCGTGAATTTATGGTTTTTGTGGACCACAAACCCCTCACATTCTCCATGTCCAAGGTGGCTGAGCCGTGGCCCGCCCGCCAGCAATGCCAGCTGTCAATCATCTCAGAGTACACCACAGACATCCGAAACATCTCGGGCAAATGTCGAATTTGCCGGTGACAAGTTGTATTTGCCATATTTGTTGTTGTCAATGAATCGTTGCACCACTAATCAACAGGAAGACCAAGATGTAATAATTAAGAATGTCACATTTTTGCCACAACCTAACAAACTCGTATTAATAATTTTTGTATAAGATTTTTTCACCTAAAACGTCTTCAGTGTTCACTTATTGATTATTGGTGGTGTTTAACAGATTAATTTCATTTGAGAAGACACAAAAGTCTGCAAAAAAAAGTATGAAAGTATAATATGTAAATATGCAATACCTGCAAAGCTACAAAGCAGAAATGTGCTGAGATAAGTGTTTGATTGTTGTGTTGTTGTTGTTGTTGTGTTGCTGTGATGGTGAAAGGAGTAAAGTAATCCATCAGTGCCAATGTGTGTCCAAATAACAAGCGATTCTGAATCAATCAGTGTGATTGATAGAACCACTGAACTCAGGGTCATGTGACGTGAACATGTTACCGAGCAGGACAGTGAGTGTCAACACAAACATGTCATTCGTTGTGCCACCCTTTGTGTGAAAAAACACTAGTTAGAATACATACTTGTTTGAACTTCTTACTTGTCCCTAAACACACAATTTACACAAAGTATCCTCTTACATGTTTTCAACAATCAACATTTACTATTCACAAACCTTTCAAATAATCGATGAAGTACATTTATAACACAGTTCAATGGACCAATATTCATATTTATTTACGTAATACAATTATTTGTTGACAAACAGCTAACATTGCTGCAAAAAATTTGACACTCAGCTAAAGTAACAATAATCAAATCAATACACAGATCACATGCTGCATGATAAATGTTGATTAATGAATGACAGGGCACTTCACATGAAATTTCAATGCAAACGTATTCCTTGCCCTTTCTTGCTCCATCACTGATAATTAGGGATGTCCGATAATGGCTTTTTGCCGATATCCGATATTCCGATATTGTCCAACTCTTAATTACCGATGCCGATATCAACTGATACTGATATATACAGTCGTGGAATTAACACATTATTATGCCTAATTTGGACAACCAAATTTAAAAAATAAAATAAAATAAAATAAGATAAATACATTTAAAAAATGTTCTTGAATAAAAAACAAAGTAAAACAATATAAAAACAGGTACATAGAAACTAGTAATTAATGAAAATGAGTACAATTAACTGTTAAAGGTTAGTACTATTAGTGGACCAGCAGCACGCACAATCATGTGTGCTTACGGACTGTATCCCTTGCAGACTGTATTGATCTATATTGATATATAATGTAGGAACCAGAATATTAATAACAGAAAGAAACAACCCTTTTGTGTTAATGAGTGTAAATGGGGGAGGGAGGTTTTTTGAGTTGGTGTACTAATTGTAAGTGTATCTTGTGTTTTTTAGGTTGATTTAATAAAAAAATAAAAAATAAAAAAAAACAAACGATACCGATAATAAAAAAACCGATACCGATCATTTCCGATATTACATTTTAAAGCATTTATCAGCCGATAATATCGGCATTATCGGACATCTCTACTGATAATAATATAATAACTAATTTTTGTTGTTGCCTGCGGCATGCAGCGCTACTGCTGGTCTTGGAAACAATCATACTGAGTTCAAATCCTGGCTGCAGATTTGTAGGAAGTTTGGGGGAAATTAATCTTTTAATTATGTTAAATGTGTCAGTTTGCAATAAAAAATATATTATTAAACATTTATCTAAATATGTTCCCAATAATTTGTTTTAGTACAACATCTAATCAAATTAAACAATGTTTTTTACATAAATAAAAATAAATGTTTGACAAATAAGTAAATAAATAAAAACACATCAATTGATAAAAATAATGATGACGGGGCTAAAATTGCCAAGGGCCACCATTAATCCAATGAAAAAAATAACATTAAAATATGTAACAAGCTACTGTCATAAGAGATTATTTTAAATCTTAAAGTCAACATATAATTTTTCCCTTTCATAACCTACACTTTCATGTTCATCGACACATGTAGTCAACTCTTTTTATGTGATTACATTTTATAACACAATGTAAAAAATTTTCAGGATGCTACCCGAACGCCTCACTAGGGAGGTGTTTAGGGCACGTCCGACCGGTATGAGGCCACGGGGAAGACCCAGGACACGTTGGGAAGACTATGTCTCCCGGCTGGCCTGGGAAAGCGTCAGGATCCCCCGGGAAGAGCTGGACGAAGTGGCTGGGGAGAGGGAAGTCTGGGCTTCCCTGCTTAGGCTGCTTCCCCCGCGACCCTACCTCGGATAAGCGGAAGAAGATGGATGGATGGATGTAAACATTTTTCATCAAAAGAATAATAGATATGAACATAGCTGGAGTATTTTCATGTGTGACCCATGAAATAAAATGTTTCAAATACTGTAGTCATTTAATAAGATATGACTACAGTATTTCATAGTATATATCATATTTGATATACCCTATGAAGAACTTCATTTCGTGCAAAGTTCTTACAGTCCAACAGTAAATGATTAAAGTCTAAAGCAGGAATATGTTAGTACATTCCATCTAGAAGGCCATGATTTCTATTTTCTCAGCCTAATAACTGCTTTGCGTATTACGGAATGTAATATATTTTTTGAGTTTCTTATTTTACATTCTTTTTCACTTCTTTGCATCTCATGAATTATCTTCATGAACTCTTCAATCTTCACATATCCGCCAACATGTTTCATGTAGTTTAGAGCTGCTTACATGTCAATAGAACTACAGTGATATCAGTGCTTACGTCACAGGAAAACTTGGTGCTAGAAGCCGTCCCTTGGAAAGTGCCGCACACTTTTCATGCCTTGCTTAATAATGATGATAATATCAATTATTATTATAATAAGATCATAATAATAATGATGATAATAATAATGTAGTGGATTGTCCGAAGCTTAAACAGGCAACAAAAGTAGTTTAGTACAACAAATTTATTTACCCATTATCAGAAGTGCAGGTTGAATTAAGTTGTCCGTGCAAGCAGACACAATGTACTCCAGAGCACACAAGACACACACAAGCCAAAATCACCCCCGAGTTCCGGTCTTCTGCCATTCATTTATATGTCTGTTGTGCGTCATCGTTCCTTATCAAATGCGTCAATGTCTTGTTTTGCTTTTCCTATCTGTTCCATAACAACTCGAATTCTGTAGACAGGTTGGCACGACTCAATATTCACTTTTGTCCCACAACTGGTCCATTCAATGGCACAAAATACAAGAGTATTGAAAATGAGCGGACATTCTTAAAAGACAAGAAATATAGGTCAAAAGGTCAGAAATTCTACTACATACCCGCCTTCCAGGGTCTTAAGACCCTGGACCAAAACAATTTCTGATATAGACCACTAACTTAAATCTCTACCGCAGATAGAGGCAAAAACCTCAATGTTTTTATACGAGGCAAAAATTCCGTCTATGACCCTCCTTCAGAGCGATCGCTGTTACCAGCCTGCAGTAAAACCATCTCACAGAACACAATTAGTGGCCTACCCTTTGATTTAGTAAGGGAATAACAAATACTTTGATCATGGACATCATTGAACATAAATAGATGAATGTATATAGACTTATGACTGTAAGACATTTTCAAAAATATTTTTCCCGGCATTTGCAATGAATGTAGTTACCAATATTGTTAATTATCAATTGATTTTGAACACACAACTGAATTTCGTATGAGTCCATGTTCGATTAGTGCTCATATAGATGGCTCGGTGGTGCCTCAGGCTGGTGGCCTGCCGACACCTCGTTGGGCTTTTGGCTGCCCTGGTGAAGAAAGAGATCCACTCAAACAGTCTGTCTCTGTCTCTTCTTGGGGTGTGGTTCAGTCCATTGGGCAGACTGTTCAGTGGCATGTGCGTGCTGGCCGAAATTGGGGAAAACTCAGGTAGAGTTGGAGCTGTGGGGGCTTTGGGGAAGGCTGGGGCAGAGTATGGGGCGTGGGGCTTTGGTCCAGGCCCTCGGCTTGCTTCAGGCCTCCTCGCTGCTTCGGCACTCCCGACACTTCTTTCCACAGCTGCTGGAGTCCCGGTGGACACATTGGCTGGCAACCTTAGTTGTTCTCGTCATCGCTGGCAAGGTGTTGTCTCTCCTCTCGGTTCCTTCCAGTCAGGTATCGGGTGTTGGTCCTGGATTGGCTTTGACCGTGCCCCTCTTAGCGAGTGCAAGGGAATCTGGAGTGGCTGCTTTCATCCTCAAATCTGCACAGAGGAACTGGCACACAAATTCTACATTTTGCAAACTTACCATTTTGGTCTCATGGTCTTTCCACCTTCCTAGGAAGCTGCTGGTCCTGAGAAGTGCTGATCTTGTATTAACCTGTTTTCTTAAAGTAGGTGCCGTTGTTTGACCTAATCTTTTTGGGGAAACCATGTCGGGATGTTAGATCATTCACAAAATATTTAATTACTGAATTGGCATTCTCCTTTGAGGGTGGGGTTGCTTTCGCCAACCACTGCAATTGTCAATCTAAATCATTACGTTCCTTTATCCTTGTACCGGATTGATCATATCCATTAAATAAAACCTCAACACGCTCAAACTTGACCCAATCCAAACTCACCTCCCCCCTCTGTCCCTCTCACAGGGACAGAGGGGGGTTAAAGGCGGGTATGTTCTGGCTACAACTTTGGAGCTTGTCTTGTTCAGATTGGCAGTCCCCCGGCTGCATATCCTTTCCACCCTCGCTTGACCTAGGGCACCCGTGGCTACCACCCAAGTCCGTCTGTATTTTTTTTTTACGTTTTGTTGAGGTTTTTTCCTCCAGAATTTGGAACTCAAAACATGTACACCCATCGTTTTCATATCCTCTCGGTTAGTTCAATTTTGCATATCATGTTTTAAAATTACAGTCTTAACTATCCCATTAATTGCTAATCAATAACCTTAATTCAAAGATTACACGTACTACTTCATGTGTATTTAAGTACCCTTTTAATTCACTTAAAGATTATGTATAAGTTAATTTAACCTATCATTTGTCTATCAGTAGCCGCGAGCAAGCTGTCATGCTTGCACTCTGACCTCCTGCTGTGCGTGATACTCTCCAAAACAAAGGAATGTTTTTATTCACGTTTCTCCTTATCTTTCAGCTAAATCTTTTAATCTTTTAACTTTTAACGTCCGTACTGTGTTTATTTTTATTGTCTGCATTTTAAAATATTTAAAATCTCAGGTACCCCTTGGCATACCTTCAAGTACCTCCCTTTTTTGTCCGGGCGGAAACACCATACCCTCATTTGAGAACTACTGGTTTAGCCTATGAAAAATCCTTTGTCTCATACATCATTACACTGTACAACTCCTCTTTGGGGGGCTATAATGACAGGGAATGCAAAACAATAACAGTGCAATACTTTTTTTTATATCATGGTCGTTAATGCCTAGTTTCTCTTTTAATAGAATCTATTTTGTTTCCATTTATACCCTTATTAGTTACTGTTTACTTTTTAGTTCTTCTTCCAAAGGGAACTCTCCTGAAGGAATCAATAACGTTTTATCTGTCTATCTATCTATCTATTACTAACTCGAGCACAATTCATGACGTCATGCTCATCTTGCAGACAGTTATTTCCATTTAGTTTTATTCTCTATTTGTAATTCTACATGCACCAATGTCACATAGAAATTTGCTTTCTTTGTTATTTATTTACATTATTATTTCTGGTTTACTTGCTGTCTGTTTACTTAAGTTCTCATATTTTGGTCTGTCTTCCTTCTGATTAGAATTTGTTTAACGCTTCTCTACGTTTTGTTTTGACAATGGCGCAGAGTGGCTCTTATCTGTACTTCTTCAGACTCTGTTTCACAGATGCCCTTAGATGTATTAGAATATAAATTTAACTTTTATTTTATTGTGTGTTTATTCCTAAAAAAATTAAAATGTCAATGTATGTTTCAATGTCCCACAATCCGTATTTATTTATTGATATTTAAACGTGTAATTTTCCATATATCTATTATTTTACTGGACTTAGCAAGCACCTACTACTAGCACACTCTACAGACCGAGAATAACTGTTCAACCACACTTAGTAATGCCAAGCTAGATGCTAACTTAGCCTTACTATGCCTCAGTAAGCAAACTTTTGCTAACACAATGCTAACCTAGCTCAATGCTATCCTAGCTCAATGCTAACCTAGCTCAATGCTATGCTAACACAATGCTAACCTAGCTCAATGCTATCAGTGTCACTCCTCTTCGAACCAATGCCTCACGCAGCTGTCACTCACACAGCCTCGTCACACGCACACACTCTTATCTCAAAATGTCTCCCAGCTGAGACTATATGCGTCACACAGTCACTCACACACAGAGAATTTACCAGCACAGTTAAAAGTAAATGCAATAGACAACTAATTTTCTCATCCAGAAGCACAGCTGTGTCATATCAGAACCTTAATAATAAGAACAACATTTATCATTCACTCTTAGATGGACAAATAGTCAAGTTTAAGGAGGGTAATCTGGGCTTCCCTGCTTAGGCTGCTGCCCCCGCGATCCAACCTCCGAGAGCGGAATAAGATAATTAAATGGATAAATCATTCACTCATATGTTTTCTGTACATAAACTTTGTCTACTTTCTCACACGCACACACATTTTAGACAATTTCCAGACTTTTACAGATAGCGGGGCTGTGAAAAAAGCGTGAGGGGAGGTTGCAAGAGGGGGGGGAAAGGAAGGGGGGGATTCAACCAGACAAGAAACCAGGTGCTACACAAAAGTTATTAAAATACGCAGATATATATATATATAAATTTAAAAAACACACACATTTTTATCCCACAAACCACTCCCCCCTGGTCCGGACCAATATAAACAACTAATGCACGCGTGCTTTTGTGGAATCGGCCGTCTCATATCACAAACACAGGTCCCATCATTACTCATACAACGGCGATTAACCCGTTCCAGCGGAGCAGCTCCTGTTTTTACTCCCTGACCAATACATGGCAACAGCATAAAAGCACCATAGAGTCACTGATAATCACCCAATGCTCTACAGTCATCATGTTTTGGTCAGTTCCATACAGTTTCACCAAAGCTTCACCAAAGCTCCACCAAAGCTCTACCATATGCAGCCCGATCAATATCCATCTATACTGCAGCCAATTAAACAGAACGTCGTGACAAACACAGCTCAGTTGATCTCCTTTACCGGAGTCACCAAACGGTCACCCAAAATGAGGCTTTTCCACCGCTGCAGTTTCCACATAGAGAGATATGTCGCACATTCATAGACTTCATAAATTTGTATGGGCCAAATGTCACATCAGTTAGCAAAACCCTGCCTTAAATTTAGCTGTATCCAACTCTGGCTAATTCTGATGCACTTGCAGAAAGAAGCATCCTCTGCTAGCAACGACAGAGGATGAAGAGGTTAAGAGAAATTTTTCGTCTCACATAGTCTATGCTTCTACACTCCAAACCACCAAAATTCTATCAACAATCCCCTGATGTTAAAAACAAGAAATCACAAGTTTTCAACAAACACACAGACAAATGATCACATATAAAACAACTCAATCCAACCATAATTTACCCCAGTCCAGGTTGTTTTTGGAGAACCTGACTAAACCTATCTTTTATCAAAATAGATTCAGCAATTAGTCTTATCGATCTGGTTCTCTCCAGGCAGAAAATGTTTACACTTTAAGCAAAACGCTTACCTTGTATTAGATGCGCGCGTGCAACACACTGTCTGCCTGACAGAGAGAGCGAGAGCGGCTGTCGACCTGTAGCTTCTAAACCATCCTGTTCGTGACGCCAATTTGTGTAGTGGATTGTCCGAAGCTTAAACAGGCAACAAAAGTAGTTTAGTACAACAAATTTATTTACCCATTATCAGAAGTGCAGGTTGAATTAAGTTGTCCGTGCAAGCAGACACAATGTACTCCAGAGCACACAAGACACACACAAGCCAAAATCACCCCCGAGTTCCGGTCTTCTGCCATTCATTTATATGTCTGTTGTGCGTCATCGTTCCTTATCAAATGCGTCAATGTCTTGTTTTGCTTTTCCTATCTGTTCCATAACAACTCGAATTCTGTAGACAGGTTGGCACGACTCAATATTCACTTTTGTCCCACAACTGGTCCATTCAATGGCACAAAATACAAGAGTATTGAAAATGAGCGGACATTCTTAAAAGACAAGAAATATAGGTCAAAAGGTCAGAAATTCTACTACAATAATAACAGATTCATATAGTGGCATTTTCCAGACACCCAAAGCATTTTACACTGTTTAAACACACATCAAGAAACATTAACTGCAAGTAAAACATGTAGACATATATATTATATTACATAAAAATTAGGGCTGTCAAATGATTACAATATTTAATCGCGATTAATTGCATTTTGTTCATAGTTAACTCAAAATTAATTGCGATAATCACAGATAATTTTTCATCATTAGTCAGTGTACTCTAGACGGATCATGTTTACGTTTTTAATACAATGACTGGAGAATTAGTTTGCTTTAATGAAATGCTTTTAAACACAAAAAGGATATAAACACGCTTTTAAAGAGATTTTTTTTTTTTTAAATACCTGCAGTGCGTTGGTGTCTTGCCAGATTTGGGATTTTGTAAGAATACAGAATTTGTATTTTTGGTTTAGGAGCACTTGCTTGCATTTAGAAGAGAGGGCCTACACTTTCATGTTTAGATAGCAATTTCACACATTAATAACACAAAATGTGGATTGTTACGATCATGCTTTGATAGTCAAAAATGTTAGGTGATATTTTTCTACCTGAAAAAATGTTTCTGATATCTGTACTTAACATGTTGTAAAAGTTAATGGCATTCATATCTATGCATGACAATGTTTTAACCTCCTCTACCTACTTATTAATAACATGTAATATTCAGCCTGTTAAACATTATGTAATTGCGGACTATCAATCAGAACAAGTTATAAAATAATATACCATAGCGATGGTATATTGTACAATGAACTGTAATTACCCGATGTGGGCTGCAGAGGGCAGTGGCAGGCATGCTTGCAGTATTCAACGTAGTCTCAGTGGTAGCGAAGAAGAAAATGAGAATGTTCAAAGACGGTCTTCCTCCTTCATATCGCCGTTGCCATTACAGTACACTTAATTTCAATCCGTCAGAAGACATTTATTTAAGTAGAAATATCACAGGATAACATTTGTGTGTGTGATTGGTATGAGAAAAAGACTTGACATGTTTAACAAAAGTCTCCAATAAAAGTGAATTTACACTTCCTCTCTATGTTTTTTTTTTCTTCTGTTGAGCTTGTATTCAATTTTACTATAGCAGTTCGAGTAACAATTTACATTTCATGTTTTCAATGCACTTAACTGTGATGTTATGTTCCAGGTAATATAAGAACTACACTACCCAGCATGCAACGGGAGTTATGAGCATGCGCGGTAGCCAGAGATGTGGTGGTGTATGTGGCCATGCCGGGAGCTAGAATGTTGTGATGAGCACGCTTTATGAGTAAACGTTTAGAACTCAGCCAACACGCCTCGTCTGGATTATGAACAAAAAGACAGACAACACATGGTGTCAGAAGTGGCCGTGAGCAGCGTCGGACGGAATGTTTGCCACGAGGGAGCCACGAAAGACGAGCGGAAGGAAGATGTCTCCGGTCGCGTGAGTGAAAACGTGCGAAGGACGCCACATTCCTGAGGAGTTTGCTGCGTGTATGAAGACTTTGAGTGGCGGTAAAGTGACACAGAGGACAAGGGACAGATTGAACGAATAGAAGAGGATCTTGTGCCCGAGTTGGAGGAAAGCCAACAACACAAAGAGCTGTGGAGTCCCGGTAACTACCCCAAAGTACAGCCATGGAAAAGCTAAGTCCACCTAGCCCAATGCTACTAAATGCTAATCTTGCCGATAACTGGAAGCGTTTTAAGCAAAGATTTAATATATATTTAGCAGCAAGCGGAGCAGGAGCTGATAATGAAAAGCTGAAAGCTCACATTCTTTTGCATGTTATTGGAGAAGATGCTTTGGACATATATAATAGCTTTCAGCTGGATGAAGCTAATTTGACTCTGGAACAGCTAATGACAAAGTTTGAAGAATACTTTGTGCCTCGTCAAAACGTGACATTTGAGAGGTATAAGTTTTTCACACATGACCAAAAGCAAGGAGTACCTTTTGATCAGTACATGGCAGAGCTTCACACGCTAAGCAAAACATGTGAATTTGACACTCTGAGAGACTCATTAGTGAGAGATAGAATTGTTTGTGGTACAATGGATAATGCACTGAGAGAAAGACTGCTTCGAGAAACTGGGCTTACGTTAGATAAGTGTGTCAGTATGTGTAGAGCAGCTGAGACCACCAGAGCTCAAGCAAAAGAGCTACGGAGAGGTGAAACAACAGTGCATGCCATACATAAAGAACAATGGAAAAATAAAATGTGTACCAAACAAAAGGATCAAAAAGACAAATCCATGGAATTTAAATGTGGTAAATGTGGAGGCAGCCACAAGCCGAAATATTGTCCTGCATATGGAAAAACATGTAACAACTGTGGAAGGAGCAATCACTATGCAAAGTGTTGCAAAGCAGCTTCAAGAAAGAAAGTTCACACAGTTGAAGAAGATGATGATAAGGAGGAGTTTATTGTCAATGTGGTGCAAGCATGCACAATTGAAAAAGAAGAATGGATTGTTCCAATTACAGTGAATCAGACAACAATACCATTCAAGTTAGATACAGGTGCTCACGTAAACCTGCTATCTTTGGAAGATTACAAAACACTGACTGTAAAGAGCAAAATCCATCCAGTAAAAACCAAAGTAAGTGGATACACTGGAGAACGAGTTCCTGTTAAAGGCGGATGTATTGCAACTTTTAAACACAAGGGTCGACAAATGAGAGCACAGCTACTGATCGTGGATATGAGTGTACAACCAATCCTGGGACTCAGTGCATGCACCAAGCTCAATCTTGTCAAAAGAGTGTTTGTGGTGACATCTCAAGAAACTACAAATGCTCAGGACACACTCATGGAAGAGTATAAGGACTGCTTTCAAGGACTTGGATGTCTACCTGGACTACATAAAATATGTGTAGATAAAAATGTGTTTCCTGTTGTGCACCCGTGCAGGAAAGTCCCATTTGCTCTGCGTGAAAAACTGAAAGATGAACTAGCGCGAATGGAAAAGTTGGGAGTCATTAAAAGAATAGATGAGCCAACTGAATGGGTCAGCTCGCTGGTTGTTGTGCAAAAGAAAACAGGTGCCCTAAGAATATGCTTGGATCCAAGAGACCTAAATAAAGCAATCAGAAGAGAGCATTTCAAGTTACCAACCAGGGAAGAGATCATGGCACAATTTGCTGGAGCAAAATGGTTCAGCAAATTAGATGCTTCATCAGGTTTCTGGCAGATGAAGCTTGGCGAGGAGAGTTCAAGACTGTGCACATTTAACACCCCGGAGGGCAGGTACAGGTTTCTTCGTCTACCATACGGCATCTTGTCAGCGCCTGAAGTATATCATAAGACCATTCACATGATTTTTGAGCACATACCCGGAGTTGAGACAATGATGGATGATATCATAGTGTGGGGCTCAACCCGAAAAGAACACGACGAAAGACTGAGACAAGTGCTAGACAAGACAAGGGAGGTGAACCTGAAACTTAACAAAGAAAAATGTGAGTTTGGAGTGAAGTCACTTACCTTTGTGGGAGATGTTGTGAGTGAAGAGGGCGTGAAGCCAGACCCGAGAAAAACTTCAGCAATCAACAACATGGAAAGGCCAACCAACAAAGATGAGGTCAGACGTTTCCTGGGGATGGTCACCTATCTTGCCAAGTTTGTCCCACAACTGTCAACACAGTCAGCACCTCTCAGGAGTCTTCTTGAACAAAAGAATGAATGGATATGGTCCCACGAGCAAGAACAATGTTTTCTGAAACTGAAAGAGACTCTTACACAGGAGCCCGTGTTAAAGTTTTATGACCCCGAGAAGAGCACCAGGATCTCGGCAGATGCATCGCAGTACGGCCTGGGAGCAGTGCTACTGCAGCAACATGAAGAGCAGTGGCTACCTGTCGCCTATGCTTCCAGAGCACTGACAAGTGCAGAGACCAGGTATGCTCAAATTGAAAAAGAACTGTTAGCAAGTTTGTATGCATGTGAGCGTTTCCATCAATATGTATATGGACAGATGTTTCAAGTGGAAACCGATCATAAACCGTTGGTGTCTATCATGAACAAACCGTTGAATGATTGTCCAGTACGAATACAGCGCATGCTAATTCGACTGCAAAAATATGACGTGCACATGATATATACACAAGGAAAATATATGTACACAGCCGACACATTGTCTAGAGCAGTGGACAAGAGAGAACTTGCAGACAGTGATAATAGCACAGAGATACAGGCATATGTAGATATGGTAGTGACATCTTTGCCGGTGACTGCAGACAGAACAGAACAAATACGGAAAGAGACTATTGCTGATGAAACTATGAAAGAACTCAAGAGCACAGTACAGAATGGATGGCCTGACAACAAAAAGGATTGCCCCTTGAAAATACAAGACTACTGGAATTGTAGAGCTGAGCTTACAGTGGTGGATGACATAGTGCTAAAAGGGAGCAAATTTGTTATTCCGTACTCACTGCGCAAACAGATGCTCGAAAAGATACACGAAGGCCACCTCGGTGAAGTCAAGTGTAAAAGGAGGGCTAGAGAAGTAATGTTCTGGCCAAGGATCAATCAGGATATTAGCCAAACAACAGCGTCATGTGGAGTTTGCCGAACTTACAGGCCAAAACAACAAGCGGAGCCACTGATGACTCATCCAGTGCCCCACAGACCTTACTACAAAGTAGGAACGGATCTATTTGACTTTGATGGAAGGAGCTACGTGGTAGTCACAGACTACTTTTCAAACTATCCGGAAATTGGAGCGTTGCAGTCAACAACGAGCAAAGCAGTTGTCAGTTATTTAAAGACTGTTTTTGCCAGACATGGTGTTCCATGCGAACTGTTTTCCGACAATGGTCCCCAGTTTTCTAGCTGTGAGTTTGCTGCCTTTGCCAAGGAATGGGGGTTTCAACACTCCACATCAAGTCCAACTTATCCAAAGTCCAACGGCTTGGCAGAATGCTCTGTAAAAACAGTAAAAAACCTGTTAAAAAAAATCACAGGACAAAGATGACTTTCAGAAAAGCTTACTGATCTACCGTAGTGCACCTCTACAAAATGGACTGTCACCCGCCCAAATGCTGATGGGTAGGCGCATTCGCTCCAACCTACCAGTCAACGAGGATTTGCTGACACCCAAAGGCGCACACAAAATCAGACACACTAAGGAAGTACAAAAAGCGAAGCAAAAACAGCTGCATGATAGAACGGCAAAACACCTGCCTATGCTGAGGCCAGGAGACGTCGTGCGTCTCAGAGACATTTCTACAGGCACCTGGAGACAAAAAGGACAGGTGGAAGAGGAAGTTGCTCCACGTTCGTATAGGATCCAGATGGAAAATGGACCGACTCTGAGAAGGAACCGCACGGATCTTCAACTACAGCTGACTGAAGGCAACATTGCAGCTCAGGAGAAGGCTCAACAGGACTCAGCTGGACCTGCAGAACTTGCTGACACGGAGCCTGACCTTGCTGACCAAGGACTGACAGCAGCGTCCGCGTCACCTGCTGTTGAGAGACTGTCTAACTCTAGACCGAAGAGACATGTTCAGCCACCAAAGAGGCTGATTGAGACTTGTTAAGGATTCTGAGGTCTTGAGAGTTAAAAAAAAAAAAAAAAAAAAAAAAAAAGTGTTGACATAACTGTTTATGTGTCTTTGTTGAAAGAGATGTCTATAAAGAGAAAATTATATGATTGCAAATGTGGTTACAATGCTAAACAAAAAAAAATAACACTTTGTTGAGTTAAACACTATTTCTTTATAGGGGGGAAGATGTGATGTTATGTTCCAGGTAATATAAGAACTACACTACCCAGCATGCAACGGGAGTTATGAGCATGCGCGGTAGCCAGAGATGTGGTGGTGTATGTGGCCATGCCGGGAGCTAGAATGTTGTGATGAGCACGCTTTATGAGTAAACGTTTAGAACTCAGCCAACACGCCTCGTCTGGATTATGAACAAAAAGACAGACAACACATTAACCGTAAAGTAAACACAGACGTGAAAATTGTCTTGTCTTGTCCGGAGAACGACTTGCCATGGCTTTGGACCTGAGACTTCTATAAGGTCCCCCTTTCTTTGTGCAGTTCTGCTGGGCTATTTTCGAGCTTGAGGCTCATCAGTAACTGGACGCCATTACACTTTCCCCCAAGCTACGGAATGGGCCGAGGGTCAAACGTTTTCAAAAATGATCGCCGTTAAAGGAACTTATAGTTAACGTGTTATTATCGCGTTATCTTTCAAAGCCCTAATAAAAATATATTAAAATAATACATTTAACCACACATTAAGAAACATGTATGGAGCATTCTCTTCCTTGTTGAGAAACTAAAAGAGATGACATCACCCCGGGTGTTTTGGATGCACACAGTGATCATTAAAATCAGGTTTAATACAATGATATCACATGAACTAATTATTATTCGTATTTCCCTCGACCCACAAATCCCTTTTAACACTTCCGTGATTCCGCACTTGATGAGGAACAGGAGTGTTTTTTCCATCAGTAAAAAAGTCCTAAAGGAGGATTCGTACAGTAAGTGTGCTAATAACTCCTGACCCTCTTCAATTAATTAAAGTGTCACATATCATTAAGGAGGAAGGAGCTGGTGAAAAGAAAGCAGCTTGTAGTCCCTTTGAAAGCTTCTTCTGATGAGCACCAACAAATGAACAGGTTATTAAATTAGTCTTGTTCTCCACGGGATGCACAATAATGTGAACAATAATTGTCCTGTGCATGTATTGTATTTGTATTTGTGTGTATATATGTAGCGTGTACTGATGTAATGTTCATATCTCTGTAGGGTAAACTTAGAAATACTTCTTTTTTACCACTTTTTGAATAATGATGAGGTTTGTAAAAAGGAAACGTAGATAAATACATGTCCGTGTGTTGCTGACATGCAAATAAACACACAAGGTTGAAAGAAAATGTGTCTGCACACAATAAATGTGTAAGCGAGCTTTTAAACGCATCAATTTGATTTGTGGTACTCACAGAAGGGTGAGATGTCACATTGTGTTAATTAGCATGGATAATTAGTAGCAATGCTGCATTAATTAATTTTCCGATAATTAATAATTAAAAGAGGTTTTAAATGAATTGTTGACTCAATTAATTTAGACAACGTGTGTGTGTGTGTGTGTGTGTGTGTGTGTGTGTGTGTGTGTGTGTGTGTGTGTGTGTGTGTGTGTGTGTGTGTGTGTGTGTGCGGGTGCGGGGGTTCATGCTGAAAGTGCTGATAATTAGATTGAAGTGGGAGGAAGGAAGATGATGTAAAAAAAAAAAAAAATACTGCTCTTGTGCCTGCAGTATTCCCACCAAGTCATGCATAACAATTGATTGGCAATTCAGGATAAAAAGTTTGAAAATGTCTGGTTGGCTGAAAGTGCAAAACACTTTAAAGGCCTACTGAAATGAAATGTTCTTATTTAAACGGGTATAGCAGATCCATTCTATGTGTCATACTTGATCATTTCGCGATATTGCCATATTTTTGCTGAAAGGATTTAGTAGAAAACATCGACGATAAAGTTCGCAACTATTGGTCGCTGATAAAAAAGCCTTGCCTGTACCGGAAGTAGCGTGACATCGCAGGTTGAAAGGCTCCTCACATTTGCACATTGTTTACAATAGCAGCGAGAGCGATTCGAACTGAGAAAGCGACGATTACCCCATTAAATTGAGCGAGGATGAAAGATCCGTGGATGAGGAAAGTGAGTGAAGGATTAGAGTGCAGTGCAGGACGTATCTTTTTTCGCTCTGACCGTAACTTAGGTACAAGGGCTCATTAGATTCCACACTCTCTCCTTTTTCTATTGTGGATCACAGATTTGTATTTTAAACCACCTCGGATACTATATCCTCTTGAAAATGAGAGTCGAGAACGCAAAATGGACATTCACAGTGACTTTTATCTCCACGACAATACATCGGCGAAGCACTTTAGCTACGGAGCTAACGTGATAGCATCGTGCTTAACTGCAGATAGACACAGAAGAAATAAGCCCCTGCCTGGAAGGATAGACAGAAGATCAACAATACTACCAAACACTGGGCCTATAACCACACGGTTAATGCTGTCCAGCCTGGCGAAGCCTAGCAATGCTGTTGCTAACGACGCCATTGAAGCTAACTTAGCTACGGGACCTCGACAGAGCTATGCTAAAAACATTAGATCTCCACCTACGCCAGCCCTCATCTGCTCATCAACACCCGTGCTCACCTGCGTTCCAGCGATCGACGGCGCGACGAAGGACTTCACCGCGATGATCGGTGCGGTCGGCGGCCCGGAGACGGAGGAAGTCAACCCAGACAGGTGAGGACAGCGGCGCGGCGGGGGACGGCGTTGTAGCTTTCGACGACACCCCGGCCGCCATCAGAAACGGCAAGAAACATACTTCCCCAAAGTTACATACGTGACATGCACATAGCGGCACACACGTACGGGCAAGCGATCAAATGTTTGGAAGCCAAAGCTGTACTCACGGTAGCGCGTCTGCTATCCAACTCAAAGTCCTCCTGGTTGTGTTGCTGTAGCCAACCGCTAATACACCGATCCCACCTACAGCTTTCTTCTTTGCCGTCTCCATTGTTAATTGAACAAATTGCCAAAGATTCACCAACACAGATGTCCAGAATACTGTGGAATTATGTGGTGAAAACAGACGATTTAAACTGGCCACCGTGCTATTCCAAAATGTCTGCTTCAACCCGTGACGTCACGCGCAAATGTCATCATACCGAGACGTTTTCAGCCGGAAGTTTCCCAGGAAATTTAAAATTGCACTTTATAAGTTAACCCGGCCATATTGGCATGTGTTGCAATGTTAAGATTTCATCATTGATATATAAACTATCAGACTGCGTGGTCGGTAGTAGTGGCTTTCAGTAGGCCTTTAACATTCCATGAAACAAATTATATATATATATATATTAAAGATTAAAGATTAAAGTACCAATGATTGTCACACACACACTAGGTGTGGTGAAATTTGTCCTCTGCATTCGACCCATCCCCTTGTTCACCCCCTTGGAGGTGAGGGGAGCAGTGGGCAGCAGCAGTGCCGCTCCCGGGAATCATTTTTGGTGATTTAACCCCCAATTCCAACCCTTGATGCTGAGTGCCAAGCAGGGAGGTAATGGGTCCCATTGTTATAGTCTTTGGTATGACTCGGCCGGGGTTTTGGACCCACAACCTACCGATCTCAGGGCGGACACTATACAGGTATATATATATATATATATATATATATATATATATATATATATATATATATATATATATATATATATATATATATATATATATATATATATATATATATACACTACTGTTCAAAAGTTTGGGATCACATTGAAATGTCCTTATTTTTGAAGGAAAAGCACTGTACTTTTCAATGAAGATAACTTTAAACTAGTCTTAACTTTGAATAAATACACTCTATACATTGCTAATGTGGTTAATGACTATTCTAGCTGCAAATGTCTGGTTTTTGGTGCAATATCTACATAGGTGAATAGAGGCCCATTTCCAGCAACTATCACTCCAGTGTTCTAATGGTAAAATGTGTTTGCTCATTGGCTCAGAAGGCTAATTGATGATTAGAAAACCCTTGTGCAATCATGTTCACACATCTGAAAACAGTTTAGCTCGTTACAGAAGCTACAAAACTGACCTTCCTTTGAGCAGATTGAGTTTCTGGAGCATCACATCTGTGGGGTCATTTAAACGCTCAAAATGGCCAGAAAAAGAGAACTTTCATCTGAAACTCGACAGTCTATTCTTGTTCTTAGAAATGAAGGCTATTCCACAAAATTGTTTGGGTGACCCCAAACTTTTGAACGGTAGTATATATATATATATATATATATATATATATATATATATATATATATATATATATATATATATATATATATATATATATACATACAGTATATCTGTGTTTGTCCTGGGATGAGGTGGTGACTTGTCCAGGGTGTACCCCGCCTTCCGCCCGAATGCAGCTGAGATAGGCTCCAGCAACCCCCGCGACCCCAAAAAGGACAAGCGGTAGAAAATGGATGGATGGATGGATGGATGGATATATATATATATATATATATATATATATATATATATATATATATATATATATATATATATATATATATATATATATATATATATATATATATAAAGCCGAAACAACTTAGAAATACAGAAACCAGAAAGGGAAAGTCTCAAATCACAGATTAACAGCTAAATCAACCAATCGTTTTGTCCATGCCCACAGAGTTGTACTTCCTAATCTGCTTCACTTAAATAATGCTAAATTATTCAATAAACACAATACATTTACCGCCAGGGGGTCTGGAGTCTGTAGCAGCCGTAATGAAACCTGTGATGAAAAGACTCTTGTCATTACTGATACAAAAAGGATATGTAGCTTCATGTGTTTAAATTAGGGCTGTCAAATGATAAAGATATTTAACCGCGATTTATCGCACTTTCTTCATGTCAATTAAAAATCAATCATGATTAAACGCAAACGGATGTCATTTTCATCATTAAAAAGTAAATCTTAGACAGATACATTTTACATTTTCAATACCATGACTGGACAAATAATTTGCTTTATTGAAATGTTTTTTTTTTAAAACATTATGCTTTTTTAAACAGCTCAACACACAAAAAAAACATACATGCTTGTAATGACTATGGGGAAAAAAAAGACCTGCAGTGCATTGGTGTCTTGCTTGATTTTGTATTTTGAAGGAATACAGAATTTTGTATTCCTGCTGTAGGAGCACTTGCATTTAGAGGAGGAGTTACACCATGTTTAGATTTAGTTTCCTGCATTAATAACACAACATGTGGATTGCTACGATCATGCTTTGATTGTCAAAGATGTTTTGGTAATGTAAAATGTGATATTTCTACCTGAATAAATGCTTCTCATATTCTGTAAATTGCATGTTGTACAAGTAAATATTATTTATATCATTTCATGACAATGTTTTAAACGTCCATATTCTTCAGGTGATGTAATAACATTTAGTAGGTAAAAATAATACGGATTACATTACAAAACATTTTGACAAAACTACAAAAGCCATTTTGTAGTTATATAAAGCATAGTGCTTTTATTTTGAAGAGGGAAGTGTATGATTGGATTGAGAAAGGATGTCTTGACATGTTTTGACAGACTGTTTGCTGAGAAAAATGTTCCTATTGACTTCCTGCGTACCGTCTATCCTTTCTGGTGAGCTTGTATGCCATTTTACTAAACGCGTTACAATTACAATCTACACTTAATGTTAAAATTGCACCTTAACTGTGATCGAAACACAGAGGGGCCCAGAAACGATCCGCAGCCATACGAGAAGACCACAAGCAACCGGGCCCCCACGAACGGAGGAGATCACAGACATGCTGACACATATGGCCACTACCCCAGGAACGGCCACCATGCAACACTGCAGAATACCATGCGCCCCACTGAGGTGCCCCTCACAATCACAGTTCTTTAATAACCTACATATGACAGAGAGGAGGGGATAGTTAAGAAGTCAAGCCAATCAGATGCTTTTCCTTGTGAGACCAGAAGTTGAATTTGAAAAAATGTGTGGATTAACGTGTTCTACCTCGTTTTTTGATTGATTGATTGAGACTTTTATTAGTAGGTTGCACAGTGAAGTACATATTCCGTACAATTGACCACTAAATGGTAACACCCGAATAAGTTTTTCAACTTGTTTAAGTCGGGGTCCACTTAAATTGATTCATGATACAGATATATACTATCAGATATATACTATCATCATAATACAGTCATCACACAAGATAATCACATTGAATTATTTACATTATTTACAATCAGGGGTGTGGAGGGGGCGGGGGGTAGGATATGGACAGCAAGTAGTGGACATAGAGAGAGAGAGAGAGAGAGAGAGAGAGAGAGAGAGAGAGAGAGAGAGAGAGAGAGAGAGAGAGAGAGAGAGAGAGAGAGAGAGAGAGAAGAGAGAACTATGTACTATGTGAACACCTATGAAAAGTTTGTCTGCGTTAGCACTTATACTAAAAATATCACTAATAATGAATATTCAAGTCACGAAATGTTAATGGGGTATTGTTGGCGCTTTTTGAATGGTTATTTATTGGATTTTATGGGCAGAATAGAGCACCTTCCATTAGCTCCGCTGTAAGCGGACTTTTTATTTAATATTTAGAATGCATACAAAAGAAAATCCATTCGTCGTCATGTCTTTTATAATGATTGTGAACGATACCTGCTTTGTCAGAGGCATAGCATAAACACATTTTTTTTACATTTTCTCTGTGTAAATTAGTGAATAATACAGAAAATTTGAGGCATGATGCAGCTGACCTGATGAAAAACTAGTTTGAGAAGAATGTTTTATATGATTCATCGGACTACTGTACTTTTTAGTTTTGTAAATATTGATTATTGTGTGTGAAGTCCTACTGAAGGTTAAATTCCGTTTAAGAATTAGGTCACCAAGTTATGAAAAATGTTGTGATGGTTAATATAATGTGGATGAAGGATATTTTATTTTATTTGTCCTACTTTTTTTTTTCAGTTTCCCCCTTGAATGATTTCCCCCTTATTGTGGTCAAGGGGTTGCGTACCTCAGTGACCTTAAGAGCTATACCAGCAGGAGCTGAGTCTTGAGGTGGAACACCCAAAATGTACAGGTCAGAAGGTGGAGGCCTGACAAAGTGCAATCCTTCTCTCCAGGTTGGAGTTGGACACATAACAACCAAATTCAGTGAAGAAGGCAGCAATGTTACTACTGTATTAGCACAGAAAGAAAAACATGATGGAACAGCATAAACACAACATGCCCCCTCGTATATGCCTGCCTAGAACCAGCCCCGTCCACACACGGCATGTTATGTTCAAGTTAGGGTTGTTCGGTATATCAATACTGGTATAGTATCACGGTACTAATGAATCAAAAACGGTAGTATACTTAGTTTGAAAAGTACAGATCGCCGGGCATGACAGCGCGTCGTCACGTCATGACATTGCTGGTTTTGCGAGCAGAAGATCATGTTCGACAGCGCACAATCACGGAGTACTTACAGGCAGACAAGGTGTGTAGACAGAAAAGGGAGAACAGACGCATTTTGTTCTAAAAACTATAGATAAAGGTGAAGTTATAACACTGAAACGCCCTAAGGAAGAGGTGCTTTAAGACATGGCTAGCTAGCTAGCGGCGAACGTCCATTCCCAGTCTGCAGTGTTTTAGCTACTTCTAAATCACTAATCCTGGTCTCCATGGCGACAAATAAAGTATGTTTCTTACAAGTATCATCCCTGCAGGACGAGGAATAGCTAAACATGCTTCACTACACACCGTAGGAGGATACAATAGCTAACCGCTAACAGCAAGCTAGCACCCTGAATGTAAACAAATGCCATGGGTGGATCTACACACGTACTGGCGAGCGATCTCTGAATCCGGGAACATATCATTCACAGATTTGTTGAAAACATCCGCAAATGAGAACGGAATGTTGCTTGCAAGGTGGCCCATAATACTGCGTTGCCGACGCCTTGTGCTTCTCTGACCGTTCATGAGTGACTTTCTCCATTCGGCCACCTTGTTATGGGTTAAAGATAAACCTATGGATAACGGAGACATATATAATAGTCTCCTTTTCAGGTGAGAGGACGCTAAAGGCAGTGCCTTTAAGGCACGCCCCCAATATTGTTTGTCCGGCTGGAAATTTTGGATAGTACAACTTGCCGTAGTTTTGAAGCAATGCATGATGGGAATCCGGATGTTGTGTGTCAGTGTATTAACGTGCCAGCTGGAATAAACACACGCTGAGAAATAGTTCTGTGCTTGCCTACTTTATGGGTTATAGATGAACCTATGGATAACGGACACATATATAATAGTCTCCTTTTCAGGTGAAAGACGACGTTAAAGGCAGTGCCTTTATGGCCCGCCCCAAATATAGTTGTCCGGCCGGAAATCGGGAGATTTTCGGGAGAATGGTTGCCCCGGGAGATTTTCTGGAGAGGCACTGAAATTCGGGAGTCTCCCGGAAAATTCGGGAGGGTTGGCAAGTATGGTCTAGTATGTTCACTATTTTATTTAAGGACAAAATTGTCCTTCGATTGTAAAAAGAAACATGTGTTTAATGTACCCTAAGATTTTTAGTTAAAATGAAGCCAATAATGCGATTTTTTTGTGGTCGCCCTTATTTAGAAAAGTACCGAAAAGGATCGAAATACATTTTGGTACCGGTACCGGTTCTAAAATATTGGTATTGGCACAACACTAGTTCAAGTAGGCTAAATTGTCTATCATAGACTCAAAGACGTGACAGAAAACACACGGACACACAGACTTGCTTCCCCCAGCAGCAATACACTACTGCAGCAGCCAAGAGGTGAAACAATACATGAACAATTAATACACTTGACAAACCACCAGAAGACCCTTACCCTTAAAAAATACATTCTTTCAACTGTTATAACCCATTACCGGTATTTTAGTTAGTCATTAAAGGCCTACTGAAATTAATTTTTTTTATTTAAACGGGGATAGCAGATCCATTCTATGTGTCATACTTGATAGTTTCGCGATATTGCCATATTTTTGCTGAAAGGATTTAGTATAGAACAACGACGATAAAATTCGCAACTTTTGGTCGCTGATAAAAAAAAGCCTTGCCTATACCGGAAGTAGCGTGACGTCACAGGAGGTAGGATTCCTCACAATTCCCCGTTGTTTACAATGGAGCGAGAGAGATTCGGACCGAGAAAGCGACGATTACCCCATTAATTTGAGCGAGGATGAAATATTCGTGGATGAGTGACGTTAGAGTGAAGGACTAGAGAGGCAGTGCAGGGTGTATCTTTTTTCGCTCTGACTGTAACTTAGGTACAAGTTCTCATTGGATTCCACACACTCTCCTTTTTCTATTGTGGATCACGGATTTGTATTTTAAACTACCTTGGATACTATATCCTCTTGAAAATGAGAGTCGAGAACGCAAAATGGACATTCACAGTGACTTTTATCTCCACGACAATACATCGGCGAAGCACTTTAGCTACGGAGCTAACGTGATAGCATTGTGCTTAACTGCAGATAGACACAGAAGAAATAAGCCCCTGACTGGAAGGATAGACAGAAGATCAACAATACTACCAAACACTGGGCCTATAACCACACGGTTAATGCTGTCCAGCCTGGCGAAGCCTAGCAATGCTGTTGCTAACGACGCCATTGAAGCTAACTTAGCTACGGGACCTCGACAGAGCTATGCTAAAAACATTAGATCTCCACCTACGCCAGCCCTCATCTGCTCATCAACACCCGTGCTCACCTGCGTTCCAGCGATCGACGGCGCGACGAAGGACTTCACCACGATGATCGGTGCGGTCGGCGGCCCGGAGACGGAGGAAGTCAACCCAGACAGGTGAGGACAGCGGCGCGGCGGGGGACGGCGTTGTAGCTTTCGACGACACCCCGGCCGCCATCAGAGTCGGCAAGAAACATATTTTCCCAAAGTTACATACGTGACATGCACATAGCGGCACACACGTACGGGCAAGCGATCAAATGTTTGGAAGCCAAAGCTGTACTCACGGTAGCGCGTCTGCTATCCAACTCAAAGTCCTCCTGGTTGTGTTGCTGTAGCCAACCGCTAATACACCGATCCCACCTACAGCTTTCTTCTTTGCCGTCTCCATTGTTAATTGAACAAATTGCAAAAGATTCACCATCACAGATGTCCAGAATACTGTGGAATTATGTGGTGAAAACAGACGATTTAAACTGGCCACCGTGCTATTCCAAAATGTCTGCTTCAACCCGTGACGTCACGCGCAAATGTCATCATACCGAGACGTTTTCAGCCGGAAGTTTCCCGGGAAATTTAAAATTGCACTTTATAAGTTAACCCGGCCATATTGGCATGTGTTGCAATGTTAAGATTTCATCATTGGTATATAAACTATCAGACTGCGTGGTCGGTAGTAGTGGGTTTCAGTAGGCCTTTAACATTCCATGAAACAAATTATATATATATATATATATATATATATATATATATATATTAAAGATTAAAGATTAAAATACCAATGATTGTCACACACACACTAGGTGTGGTGAAATTTGTCCTCTGCATTTGACCCATCCCCTTGTTCACCCCCTTGGAGGTGAGGGGAGCAGTGGCCAGCAGCAGTGCCGCGCCCGGGAATCATTTTTGGTGATTTAACCCCCAATTCCAACCCTTGATGCTGAGTCCCAATTCCAACCCTTGATGCTGAGTGCCAAGCAGGGAGGTAATGGGTCCCATTGTTATAGTCTTTGGTATGACTCGGCCGGGGTTTTGAACCCACAACCTACCGATCTCAGGGCGGACACTAATATATATATATATATATATATATATATATATATATATATATATATATATATATATATATATATATATATATATATATACACTACCGTTCAAAAGTTTGGGATCACATTGAAATGTCCTTATTTTTGAAGGAAAAGCACTGTACTTTTCAATGAAGATAACTTTAAACTAGTCTTAACTTTAAATAAATACACTCTATACATTGCTAATGTGGTTAATGACTATTCTAGCTGCAAATGTCTGGTTTTTGGTGCAATATCTACATAGGTGTATAGAGGCCCATTTCCAGCAACTATCACTCCAGTGTTCTAATGGTAAAATGTGTTTGCTCATTGGCTCAGAAGGCTAATTGATGATTAGAAAACCCTTGTGCAATCATGTTCACACATCTGAAAACAGTTTAGCTCGTTACAGAAGCTACAAAACTGACCTTCTTTTGAGCAGATTGAGTTTCTGGAGCATCACATCTGTGGGGTCATTTAAACGCTCAAAATGGCCAGAAAAAGAGAACTTTCATCTGAAACTCGACAGTCTATTCTTGTTCTTAGAAATGAAGGCTGTTCCACAAAATTGTTTGGGTGACCCCAAACTTTTGAACGGTAGTATATATATATATATATATATATATATATATATACATACAGTATATCTGTGTTTGTCCTGGGATGAGGTGGTGACTTGTCCAGGGTGTACCCCGCCTTCCGCCCGAATGCAGCTGAGATAGGCTCCAGCAACCCCCGCGACCCCAAAAAGGACAAGCGGTAGAAAATGGATGGATGGATATATATATATATATATATATATATATATATATATATATATATATATATATATATATATATATATATATATATATATATATATATATATATATATATATATATATATATATATATATATATATATATAAAGCCAAAACAACTTAGAAATACAAAAACCAGAAAGGGAAAGTCTCAAATCACAGATTAACAGCTAAATCAACCAATCGTTTTGTCCATGCCCACAGAGTTGTACTTCCTAATCTGCTTCACTTAAATAATGCTAAATTATTCAATAAACACAATATATTTACCGCCAGGGGGTCTGGAGTCTGTAGCAGCCGTAATGAAACCTGTGATGAAAAGACTCTTGTCATTACTGATACAAAAAGGATATGTAGCTTCATGTGTTTAAATTAGGGCTGTCAAATGATAAAGATATTTAACCGCGATTTATCGCACTTTCTTCATGTCAATTAAAAATCAATCATGATTAAACGCAAACGGATATCATTTTCATCATTAAAAAGTAAATCTTAGACTGTCACGTGGGGGCTGCAGCTTGCTGCGGTTTGTTCTTTCAATGCAAAAAGACGGCTCCGGACGAAGGCGTAAAGGTAGGAATGGATTTATTAACATAAATCACTCAACTACCAAAAACACAAATAACACAACAAAAAGAAAGGCGTGCCTAAAACACGTGAAGCTAAGACTAAACAGAAGCTAGGGCATGGAACAAGAAACTTACTTGGTACAGGCGTGACCAAACCGTGTGACATAATCAGTGAAGCCAGGCCGACTGCCTGGCAAAGGCAACTTAAATAATGTCTCTGATTAGCGCTCGGGAAGCAGGTGAGCGGGTGAGCACTAATCAGAGACAGGTGCACACAAAGAGTGACCTTGACAACCAAAACAAACTCCTGAAGTGCACAAAACAACCAAGGAAGTCCAAAACTAACAGAACATAACTAAACAAAACATGATCCGGACCACGGATCATGACATAGACGGATGCATTTTACATTTTCAATACCATGACTGGACAAATAATTTGCTTTATTGAAATGTTTTTTTTTTAAACATTATGCTTTTTTAAACAGCTCAACACACAAAAAAAACATACATGCTTGTAATGACTATGGGAAAAAAAAAGACCTGCAGTGCATTGGTGTCTTGCTTGATTTTGTATTTTGAAGGAATACAGAATTTTGTATTCCTGCTGTAGGAGCACTTGCATTTAGAGGAGGAGTTACACCATGTTTAGATTTAGTTTCCTGCATTAATAACACAACATGTGGATTGCTACGATCATGCTTTGATTGTCAAAGATGTTTTGGTAATGTAAAATGTGATATTTCTACCTGAATAAATGCTTCTCATATTCTGTAAATTGCATGTTGTACAAGTAAATACTATTTATATAATTTCATGACAATGTTTTAAACGTCCATATTCTTCAGGTGATGTAATAACATTTAGTAGGTAAAAATAATACGGATTACATTACAAAACCTTTTGACAAAACTAAAAAAGCCATTTTGTAGTTATATAAAGCATAGTGCTTTTATTTTGAAGAGGGAAGTGTATGATTGGATTGAGAAAGGATGTCTTGACATGTTTTGACAGACTGTTTGCTGAGAAAAATGTTCCTATTGACTTCCTGCGTACCGTCTATCCTTTCTGGTGAGCTTGTATGCCATTTTACTAAACGAGTTACAATTACAATCTACACTTAATGTTAAAATTGCACCTTAACTGTGATCGAAACGCAGAGGGGCCCAGAGACGATCTGCAGCCATACGAGAAGACCACAAGCAACCGGGCCCCCACGAACGGAGGAGATCACAGACATGCTGACACATATGGCCACTACCCCAGGAGCGGCCACCATGCAACACTGCAGAATACCATGCGCCCCACTGAGGTGCCCCTCACAATCACAGTTCTTTAATAACCTACATATGACAGAGAGGAGGGGATAGTTAAGAAGTCAAGCCAATCAGATGCTTTTCCTTGTGAGACCAGAAGTTGAATTTGAAAAAATGTGTGGATTAACGTGTTCTACATCGTTTTTTGATTGATTGATTGAGACTTTTATTAGTAGGTTGCACAGTGAAGTACATATTCCGTACAATTGACCACTAAATGGTAACACCCGAATACGTTTTTCAACTTGTTTAAGTCGGGGTCCACTTAAATTGATTCATGATACAGATATATACTATCAGATATATACCATCATCATAATACAGTCATCACACAAGATAATCACATTGAATTATTTACATTATTTACAATCAGGGGTGTGGAGGGGGCGGGGGGTAGGATATGGACAGCAAGTAGTGGACATAGAGAGAGAGAGAGAGAGAGAGAGAGGGAGAGAGAGAGAGAGAGAGAGAGAGAGAGAGAGAGAGAGAGAGAGAGAGAAGAGAGAAGAGAGAACTATGTACTATGTGAACACCTATGAAAAGTTTGTCTGCGTTAGCACTTATAATAAAAATATCACTAATAATGAATATTCAAGTCACGAAATGTTAATGGGGTATTGTTGGCGCTTTTTGAATGGTTATTTATTGGATTTTATGGGCAGAATAGAGCACCTTCCATTAGCTCCGCTGTAAGCGGACTTTTTATTTAATATTTAGAATGCATACAAGAGAAAATCCATTCGTCGTCATGTCTTTTATAATGATTGTGAACGATACCTGCTTTGTCAGAGGCATAGCATAAACACATTTTTTTTAAATTTTCTCTGTGTAAATTAGTGAATAATACAGAAAATTTGAGGCATGATGCAGCTGACCTGATGAAAAACTAGTTTGAGAAGAATGTTTTATATGATTCATCGGACTACTGTACTTTTTAGTTTTGTAAATATTGATTATTGTGTGTGAAGTCCTACTGAAGGTTAAATTCCGTTTAAGAATTAGGTCACCAAGTTATGAAAAATGTTGTGATGGTTAATATAATGTGGATGAAGGATATTTTATTTTATTTGTCCTACTTTTTTTTTTCAGTTTCCCCCTTGAATGATTTCCCCCTTATTGTGGTCAAGGGGTTGCGTACCTCAGTGACCTTAAGAGCTATACCAGCAGGAGCTGAGTCTTGAGGTGGAACACCCAAAATGTACAGGTCAGAAGGTGGAGGCCTGACAAAGTGCAATCCTTCTCTCCAGGTTGGAGTTGGACACATAACAACCAAATTCAGTGAAGAAGGCAGCAATGTTACTACTGTATTAGCACAGAAAGAAAAACATGATGGAACAGCATAAACACAACATGCCCCCTCATATATGCCTGCCTAGAACCAGCCCCGTCCACACACGGCATGTTATGTTCAAGTTCGGGTTGTTCGGTATATCAATACTGGTATAGTATCACGGTACTAATGAATCAAAAACGGTACTATACTTAGTTTGAAAAGTACAGATCGCCGGGCATGACAGCGCGTCGTCACGTCATGACATTGCTGGTTTTGCGAGCAGAAGATCATGTTCGACAGCGCACAATCACGGAGTACTTACAGGCAGACAAGGTGTGTAGACAGAAAAGGGAGAACAGACGCATTTTGTTCTAAAAACTATAGATAAAGGTGAAGTTATAACACTGAAACGCCCTAAGGAAGAGGTGCTTTAAGACATGGCTAGCTAGCTAGCGGCGAACGTCCATTCCCAGTCTGCAGTGTTTTAGCTACTTCTAAATCACTAATCCTGGTCTCCATGGCGACAAATAAAGTATGTTTCTTACAAGTATCATCCCTGCAGGACGAGGAATAGCTAAACATGCTTCACTACACACCGTAGGAGGATACAATAGCTAACCGCTAACAGCAAGCTAGCACCCTGAATGTAAACAAATGCCATGGGTGGATCTACACACGTACTGGCGAGCGATCTCTGAATCCGGGAACATATCATTCACAGATTTGTTGAAAACATCCGCAAATGAGAACGGAATGTTGCTTGCAAGGTGGCCCATAATACTGCGTTGCCGACGCATTGTGCTTCTCTGACCGTTCATGAGTGACTTTCTCCATTCGGCCACCTTGTTATGGGTTAAAGATAAACCTATGGATAACGGAGACATATATAATAGTCTCCTTTTCAGGTGAGAGGACGCTAAAGGCAGTGCCTTTAAGGCACGCCCCCAATATTGTTTGTCCGGCTGGAAATTTTCGATAGTACAACTTGCCGTAGTTTTGAAGCAATGCATGATGGGAATCGGAATGTTGTGTGTCAGTGTATTAACGTGCCAGCTGGAATAAACACACGCTGAGAAATAGTTCTGTGCTTGCCTACTTTATGGGTTATAGATGAACCTATGGATAACGGACACATATATAATAGTCTCCTTTTCAGGTGAAAGACGACGTTAAAGGCAGGCCCCAATATAGTTGTCCGGCCGGAAATCGGGAGATTTTCGGGAGAATGGTTGTCCCGGGAGATTTTCTGGAGAGGCACTGAAATTCGGGAGTCTCCCGGAAAATTCGGGAGGGTTGGCAAGTATGGTCTAGTATGTTCACTATTTTATTTAAGGACAAAATTGTCCTTCGATTGTAAAAAGAAACATGTGTTTAATGTACCCTAAGATTTTTAGTTAAAATGAAGCCAATAATGCAATTTTTTTGTGGTCCCCCTTATTTAGAAAACTACAGAAAATGATCGAAATACATTTTGGTACCGGTACCGGTTCTAAAATATTGGTATTGGCACAACACTAGTTCAAGTAGGCTAAATTGTCTATCATAGACTCAAAGACGTGACAGAAAACACACGGACACACAGACTTGCTTCCCCCAGCAGCAATACACTACTGCAGCAGCCAAGAGGTGAAACAATACATGAACAATTAATACACTTGACAAACCACCAGAAGACCCTTACCCTTAAAAAATACATTCTTTCAACTGTTATAACCCATTACCGGTATTTTAGTTAGTCATTAAAGGCCTACTGAAATTAATTTTTTTTATTTAAACGGGGATAGCAGATCCATTCTATGTGTCATACTTGATAGTTTCGCGATATTGCCATATTTTTGCTGAAAGGATTTAGTATAGAACAACGACGATAAAATTCGCAACTTTTGGTCGCTGATAAAAAAAAGCCTTGCCTATACCGGAAGTAGCGTGACGTCACAGGAGGAAGGATTCCTCACAATTCCCCGTTGTTTACAATGGAGCGAGAGAGATTCGGACCGAGAAAGCGACGATTACCCCATTAATTTGAGCGAGGATGAAATATTCGTGGATGAGTGACGTTAGAGTGAAGGACTAGAGAGGCAGTGCAGGGTGTATCTTTTTTCGCTCTGACTGTAACTTAGGTACAAGTTCTCATTGGATTCCACACACTCTCCTTTTTCTATTGTGGATCACGGATTTGTATTTTAAACTACCTTGGATACTATATCCTCTTGAAAATGAGAGTCGAGAACGCGAAATGGACATTCACAGTGACTTTTATCTCTACGACAATACATCAGCGAAGCTCTTTAGCTTCTGAGCTAACGTGATAGCATCTGGCTCCAATGCAGATAGAAACAAAATAAATACATCCCTGACTGGAAGGATAGACAGAATATCAACAATACTATTAAACCATGGACATGTAACTACACGGTTAATAATTCTCAGCCTGGCAAAGCTTAACAATGCTGTTGCTAATGAGCTAATTTAGCAACTTAGCAACCGGACCTCACAGAGCTATGATAAAAACATTAGCGCTCCACCTACGCCAGCCAGCCCTCATCTGCTCATCAACACCCGTGCTCACCTGCGTTCCAGCGATCGACGGCGCGACGAAGGACTTCACCCGATCACAGATGCGGTGGCGGCTAGCATCGGCTAGCGTGTCTGCTATCCAAGTAAGTACTCCTTGATGTGTTGCTACAGCCAGCCGCTAATACACCGATCCCACCCACAACTTTCTTCTTTGCAATCTCCATTGTTCATTAAACAAATTGCAAAAGATTCACCAACACAGATGTCCAGAATACTGTGGAATTGTTCGATGAAAACAGAGCTTTTTGTATGGTGACACATTGGGTACGAATACTTCCGTTGCCGTCGTGACGTCACGCGCATACGTCATATCCAAAGGAGTTTTTCAACCGGAAGTTTAGCGGGAAATTTAAAATTGCACTTTATAAGTTAACCCGGCCGTATTGGCATGTGTTGCAATGTTAAGATTTCATCATTGATATATAAACTATCAGACTGCGTGGTCGGTAGTAGTGGGTTTCAGTAGGCCTTTAAAGTTATGAAATACTTTAAAGTGCACCTGCGTTGTTCTAAAACCAAGACAAATCAAAATATGTTCCTTGTCTAATCATGCTCTTTGTCTTAGTAGTTTTCTTAAAAGCAAGTTTGCTGTCAGGAATTCCGGGCCCCACGAGTTACTAAGATGGAAATAATGAAAATTGAGTTGTTTCTGCGCGTGAGCGACATTCCAAGTAGAAATTAAGCCGAGGGGAGGCAGCTTCACCTTCACATCTGCTGACATGCACAAATGATTACGTTCACAATGGCAGAGATTGTCTGCTGGGAATAGGGAATAGATATGGAAGCTAACGCAATTAAAGGAGGACATTTCTAGCTTTCCTTCTTGTGGCAAGTGAGGACGCCTGCAATCGTTTTATTGGACAAATGGGACAGGAAGAAAGGGATTGTATGGTTAAAGAGATAGCCAATGTGAAACATTTGTGTGCAGAAAGAAACTAATTTTCTTTAATAAAGAAATTAACATAGTCAATACGAAGTGGACGATATGAAGAGAACTTAATCAACAGAATGTAATTGATAACAACCTAGAATGTATAAGCATTAAAATATATACAGACCAAAACAAAAATGTGTGAGTAGATTCTAGATTGTATATTATAGAACGTGTATGACGACTGGATTAAGGCAAACATATTATCCAATATTTAGTTTTTATGTAGGAACTTCAACATTGATCTGTTGTAATAAGCAAAATATAATGAATTATT
Source organism: Entelurus aequoreus (assembly GCF_033978785.1). Taxonomy (NCBI): domain Eukaryota; kingdom Metazoa; phylum Chordata; class Actinopteri; order Syngnathiformes; family Syngnathidae; genus Entelurus; species Entelurus aequoreus. The sequence continues at coordinate 58,597,287 of NC_084734.1, read as the reverse complement.
TCATAAATTCGATACAAAATATAGAATGGGTTTTATCCTAAAATTACAATGCACCCTTGTGCCACTCTTATAATTATATGTTCAATAATACCTATTGGTCTGATTATTATTGATATCACTGAATCCCATTAAATGATAATGATAAATGGGTTATACTTGTATAGCACTTTTCTACCTTCAAGGTACTCAAAGCGCTTTGACAGTATTTCCACATTCACCCATTCACACACTGATGGCGGGAGCTGCCATGCAAGGCGCAAACCAGCAGCCATCAGGAGCAAGGGTGAAGTGTCTTGCCCAAGGACACAACGGACGTGACTAGGATGGTAGAAGGTGGGGATTGAACCCCAGTAACCAGCAACCCTCCGATTGCTGGCACGGCCACTCTACCAACTTCGCCACGCCGTCCATTACTTTTTTTCAATTAAAACGAAGATTACAGGAAGAGAAATAATAGATATGGATGACCAAAAAAAGAGCAAAAAATGTTAATGTACAAATATGAGTCAGTTTTGTCTTTTTTTGACTTACAAATGCTGTTACAATGTTAAATACTCGTGTTAAACAATGCCAAAGCATCAAATCATAAGTTTCATGCATTTTTGTGTAAGCTTGCACTCAGTTTTGGATGCGTCTGTTTGCGGGGTTTTACAGTCTGGCTTTGCCGTGGACATCCTTATTTGGACATTTAGTCAAGGTGGAGGGGCTCCAATGGCTGTGAGAAAACACAAAAAAGGTAGGATAAAGTATTATTTTCATCTAATCTTGGCATGAGCATAATGGCACTAACATGTGACATGCAGGGACATTAATGCTGGTAAAAGCAACTTGTTAATGCAAGTCTGAATCGATAGAGTGTACTGAATGTTGTGACCGGGTGAATCTATAGAATTTTTATGAAGTATATTTTCCACCGTCATTGAAAAAGATAGCACTGACGACTTCAAGATACATATTTAAACAATGTACATTTTCAAAAGATACATTCTGATACTTCTGGAGAGGGTGGGGTAGGGTTTCATTTGCAATCTTGGAACGCCTGCACAATCGAACATCTTGCAGACAAACTAAAAAAAAAACATAATACAATTGAGTGTGGAGCAAAATACACCCAAATTGTATACCAAAAACGTATCCAATACATACAGTATTATCTGGACCACAGGGAAGTGTTTTTCCCTCACAACCATATAAGCTGCAGGTGTACACATTGAAACATGAAATATTTCCACAGGCTCTTGTGTTCATTCACAAATGTAACAAAAGACAGTGTGTGTCACACAGCATACAATAGCCTACTGGAGAGGAAGTCTTCTTCGTCCAGACTTTAGGATCTCGTTATCCCCGACTTCTACGAGATGCGTAACGGCTGCTGAACAACTCTGCCACGGTGGCGGATCCAGTACGTTTCCATTCTACAGTAGTCAACGTGACCGTTTCCACCACACCGGCACGGCTCCGACAGTCCAAAGCTCTTCACCAGATGTACGGACAGAATTTCTAGGCGCAGTCTGGGCTTAGGTCTCTTCCTTTTGCAGACGACGTGGTCCTGCTGGGTTCATCTGGCCGTGATCTTAAGATCTTCAGCTCTTACTGGATTGGTTCGCAGCACCTACAAGTCGGAGTCCATGGTTCTCACCCGAAAAAGGGTGAAAGTGCCACCTCTGGGCCCAGGTTAAGATCCTGCCCTGAGTGAAGGAGTTTTGCGTGACGCCGCAGCACGGCAGATCGATTCAGTTATAATCAGCTTGTGCGGTACAAGTAGTAATGCACCGACAAAAAAAGGGTCCCGTTTGATTTCAAAATAAAATACTACAGATTGTATTTTACACCTTGAAACATCCGAGCGGGCGAGGAGTGACCTGAAGTGAACTTGTGAAAGTTTTCAGACTTAATTTCATCTTGTTGACACAAATGAATGACGAGGAATGTGTGGGTGAAAAAAGTAGAGGCTTATAGATTGTAAATGACAGTAATTACAGTAAAGATTGGGTGTCGGCCAATCTTACTCATTATCAGTATTGGAATCAGCAGCATAAAGCCCTGATCGGAAAAACCCTGCATAAAATAGACATATTTTTATGTGTTGCGTACATCATTTCAGTTTCAGATGTTTAGCATTAACATGTTATTTTTACACATATGATTGTCACTCTTCATTTCATTAGGCCGTCTGAGCTGAGGCCTTTATTGTTTTTTAATTTAAAATTTTATTTTTTATTAATTTTATTTTATTTTAAACAACATAAAAAAAGACACAAGATACACTTACCATTAGTGCATCAACCCAAGAAAACCCTCCGTCCCCCATTCACACTCATCCACACTCATTTACACAAAAAGGGCTGTCTCTTTCTGTTATTAAAACACTTCTGGTTCCTACAATATAGAATAATACAGTCTGCAAGGGATACAGTCTTTAGAGCACACATGATTGTGTGTGCTGCTGGTCCACTAACATTTTCATTAATTACTATTTTTTATGTAATTGTTTTTATATTGCTTTACTTTCTTTTCTATCCAAGAAAAAGTATTTTTTTTTTTTTTTTTTTTACTTTTATTTATTTTTATCATTTATTTATCTTATTTTACTCCACATAAAAAATAAAAAAAATAAAAAAAATAAAAAGTTATTAAAAAAATAAATAAATAAATAAATAAAACAAAACAAAACAAAACAAACAAAGGACCTTATCTTCACCAGACCGGGTTGTCAATGAAATCAGAATGTTCAAAAGGGTTCTTAAAACCAGGTCCAGTTCAGATTACGTCCAGATCGGGCTCAGCAACACACACCTTCACCCATGTACACTGAAAACCAGGGAACACAACAGGTTGCATACAATCCACAAACAAAAATACATTTTCAAATTAAGCACCCATGTACAGTCCAGATCACATCCAAGTCGAACTCAGCAACACATACCTTCATTTATGTACACTTAAAATAGGGAATACAACAACAGATTGCATATCATATATAAACAAAATTACATTTTTAAAATAAGCCTTTGAGTACTTCCCATCTTTGTTTATGTTTTTTGGCATCATTATCGTTTTTAACCATATAATTTTCTAAAGTTAAAAAATACTGAATAAATGTTTTAAAGAAGGAAATACTAAGTGAATATCTGTTTTTGGCCTTAAAAATAAACCTTTTACTGAGTACTATAATTAAA